>NC_066511.1:19119421-19174421 GCF_024679095.1 Eriocheir sinensis
AAACTTTGCACAAACCACTATTGCAAGCCCAACGCTATCGATAAATGTACCTTTAATAGACGCAAGGGCTGTATAAAAACTCGTCCTACATCTGTCTGTCCATCTGTCTGTCTGTCTGTGGCATCATACCTGACCACACGAGGCTACATAAGAACTTGCCTTCCGTCTGTCTGTCTGTCTTCACGAGGGCTGTATACAAACTCCCCTCCGCTCTGTCCGTCTATCTGTCTGTGGCATCATACCTGACCATACGAGGCTACATAAGAACTTGCCTTCCGTCTGTCTGTCTGTAGTGCTAATACCTGTCTTCACGAGGGCTATATACAAACTCCCCTCCCCTCTGTTTGTCTGTCTATCCCTCTTGTCTGTCGTGTTGTTATATTACCTGTCAATACACCTTAAGACCTTCACACACGCCCCTTACCTCGCCGACACATTTTATTACGCCCGCGGTTCCCCTACGGTCAACGCGCCGCCACTGCTCACCGTGTTTACCTGCCCAGACCTGTCCATTCCACGCTATTGCCTCCGTCCCTTGCGTCACTTCACCTGCCTCTTGTTATTCTGCTGCTCACCTCACCTCACCTCTTCTCAGCTTCTCCTCTTTTTCTCCTACGTGATCTTTTCCTTTCTTTTTTTTCTCGTTTTTTCTTGTCTATTTTTTGTTTGTTCTTGTTTTCGTTCATGTTTCTCCTTTTGTTCTGTTTGTTTCTTTAATATTTTCTTCTTTTCTTCTTCTTTTCCTTCTATTTCTCTGTCCTTCCTCTCCCTTATCTTTCTTCATTTCTATAATGACAGATATTTTTATTCCTCTTCTTCTTTTCTTTTATTTCTGCTCCCTTTTCTTCTCCCACTACTTCTTCCACTCTCACTTCCTCCTCCTTCTCTTCGTTTCCCTTCATCGTCCACCTGCCTTTCCCCCACACGACTCCACCTCCCCTATCATTCCGCTTCCCTTTCTTCTTCTTCTACTTCTTCCACTTTCCCTCTTGCTTCTTCTGTTCTTCCTTTAAATCGTTTCCCTCCACACGACTCCACTTCCCCTTCCATATCATTCTGGTCCATATCCTTCCTCTACTTCTCTCTCTTCCTCGCCCTTCTTCTTCTGATCTTCCTTCCCTTCGTTCCCTCCTTCGTCCACCTGCCTTTCCCCCACACGACTCCACCTTCCATATCTCGCCTTCAGGCACAGAAGGACGCGGTTATTAAATTGCGATGATGAACAGCTGCGTGAACCTTGCCGGGCGTGAGGCTGCGGCGGAAGGGATGCTGAGGGAACGGGAGAGGAGAGGAAGGAGTGAAGGAGGCTGTAACGTGGAGGGCGAGAAGAGAGAGAGGAGGGAGAGAGGAACGAGGCAACTGCTGGGCGTTCATCCAGGTCTAGTACACACACACACACACACACACACACACACACACACACACACACACCGCCGCCGTCACCTGGGCATCACGGGGTTGGGTTGGGGGGTTGGGGTGGGGGGGAGGGGGATGAAGCCTTGTTCGAGTAGGTTATCCTTGCCTCCCTTCATCATTCACATCTTCCTCTTTCTTCCTTTCGGGTCTTTCCTTTCTTGTGCTGTTAGTAGGTTATCTTGACCTCCCTTCCTCTTCCTTTTGTTATTTTCCTATATATCAAATCCTTTCCCCTATCTCGTCTTTTTATCCTGCCCTTATTTCCTCGATTCTTTTAAAATATATTTGATCATGGTAATATTAAAGGTCAGGACACCCCTCCTCCCGAAATTGACCTCTCTTTCGGTCACCTCTTTTGTTTCTTTTTTTTTTTTAGGAGCAGCGAGTAGCGGGCTTTTTATAATTATTTTCCTTTTTTTTGTGCCCTTGAGCTGTCTCCTTTGTTGTAAAATATAAAAAAAGGTGGAAAAGGAGTAAAAGAGGGAAGAAAACACGATGAAGAATGAAATGTCTGTCTGTCTTCATTTCGTAGCCGGTCCTTTCTTCCTTCCTTCCTTTCCTCCGTCCTTTTGTGTTTGATCTTGAAGGAAGAGGTTTAGGGTACAGTCGCCCAAGAGTGTGGACTCGATCTTATTAACTTTGCAGGTGGACCAAGACTGAAAGGACGGAGGGACGGGACGACAGCCGACGATGATGTTACTGTCGTTTCAAGAGGAGGTTCAGATCACAAAGAGAGAGAGCTCGATCCTATTAACTCGGCAGGTGGACTGAGACTAGAAGAATGAAGCGACTAGATGACAACTGTTAATGATGCTATTCTCGTTTCAATAAGAGGTTTAGATTATAAAGAGGTTTACGTAACAGCCATCACAGAAAGAGGATTCGATCATGTTAACTCTACAAACCAACAAGGACTGGAAAAAAAAGATTAAGAGATGGGATGATAACTGATAATGGTTGCCTCTTTGTTACTATCATTTCAAGAGGAGGGTTAAATTAGTCACCAAAATGAAAGAGGATTCGATTATATTAAGTCAGCAAATATAAAAAAGACTGAAGGGAAGGGATGAGAACTGATGATAACTAAGCGATTGAAGGAAGATATGTCCGACTGCCTGTCTGTCTGTCTGTCTATTTCCCGTTCAGAGGAGAGGAAGGACGGGATGATAGGAATATGTAAAGACAAAATATCGAGAATAATTTAACTGAAGGGCATCGGAGGGAGAGGTTTTGAGGTGCTTTCTTGTCTCGTCCCCCCCACCCCCTCCCCTTATCCCTCCCTTCCTCTTTCCCTTCCCCTCCCTCCCTCAGACCTTGGCCCCTGATTTCTTTTGGGGGTAAAAACGCCGCCCCGGAATTTCCCAGATGATTTCCTCTTTTCCCTTCTTTTTCTCCATAATTCGAGGAGCCTTTTTTTATTTAGTTATTTTAAGACACTGGCATTTCTAGCTATTGGCATTTTCCTGGGGATGTTTTTTTGTTGTTGTTATACGATGAATGTAACTTCCTTCTTTATATTTTTTTCTACTCTTTCTTAAACGTTAGAGAATCTGTTTAATAGTGTTAACAAAAAGGGCAGGAAGTTATATATTCCCCCCCCCCCCCCACACACACACTAACACCGCTACCCCCCTTCCCCCCCCCCCCACACTAACACCGCTACCCCCCTTCCCCCCACACACGCACATCAGACACACTCCATTTCTGTACCATAAACAAGATCCAATGCTACAATACGCCAAGGTTAATTCTCTTATAACTCCACTACCTTCCCCATTGACCCAGCCGACAACCGCGTCTCATAAGCATCCTTGACTCACTAACACCCATATCCTTATCCATACTTCTGCCTCCTTCCCTCGCTTCTCTCTCTTCTCCTCTCTACTCTACTTACACAACTAACCCGCTAACCTAATCTATTCGGCGCCACACTAATCCTCATATCCTTATCCTTACTTCTGTTTCCTTCCCTCGCTTCTCTCCTTTCTCCTTTCTCCTCTACTTACACAACTAACCCGCTAACCTAATCTATTCGGCGCCACACTAACCCTCATATCATTATCCTTACTTCTGTTTCCTTCCCTCGCTTCTCTCTCTTCTCCTCTCTCCTTTACTTACACAACTAACCCGCTAACCTAATCTATTCGGCGCCACTCTAACCCTTATATCCTTATCCTTACTTCTGTTTCCTTCCCTCGCCTCTCTCCTTTCTCCTTTCTCCTCTACTTACACAACTAACCCGCTTATCTAATCTCTTCGGCGCCACCCTTGTCTCCTCACCCTCTATGCAGATGCAAGGGACGGGAGATCATATTCAGCTCGCCCTTAACAGGTTCAATTAAGTAAGGTTTTCCTGTTCAACATTTCACGTGCATAATCATTCGTCTTATTAGTCTTCTTTCACCTCCTTCTCTCTCTATGGAAGCGTTGGGGCTGTGATCGCTTGCTTGAGGGAGAATGTAACGTCTTGGTGATTCTTTGCCGGGGAAGGTTTATCATTAAGTGTACGAGGAGAGGGTTAAGGAACGCTCCACACAGCACGGAGAGTCTAGTCAGTCACCTCATAAAGCAAGGGGAGAGGAACCTTGTGCTCTTCGATGCATGGTTAAGGAGCAGAGAACAAGGCTTGGAGGGTAAAATGCATTATGAGGCAGGAGTCATCTGATATCCATTGAACAGCAGCGATAAAATGTGCAATAACGAACTTACATTAGAAAAAATAGTAAAGCTCCATTTGTCAAGCCCATAACCAGATTAGTTTCAGCCCAATCCTAGCTACTTCCACTATAGTTCTTCCACTCCCCCTTCCTATTTTTCTTCCCCTCCTTCCCTTCTTTCACTCCTCTGTCTTCTCATTTTTTTTTCTTCATCTCAAAAACGAGAGCAACCCTGGCAACTCCTCGACAAGATCCCTCAAGCAAGAAACCAGACCAGACTCAGACCCACCCCAATCCTAGCTACTTCCACTTTAGTTCTTCCACTCCCCCTTCCTTAATTTCCTTCCCCTCCTTCTCTTCTTTCACTCCTGTCTGCTCATTTCTTTCTTCACATAAAAAAACGAGAACAAGCCTGGCAACTCCTCGACAAGACCGCTCAAGCAAGAAATCAGACCAGACTCAGACCAACCCCAATCCTTCAAGACTCAGACCAACCCCAATCGTTCAAGACTCAGACCAACCCCAATCGTTCAAGACTCAGACCAACCCCAATCCTTCAAGACTCGGACCACATTCAAGGCCACGTTTAACACTAGTTCCGAAAATTAAGTCTTATCCCAGTTCGAGCCCAGTCCCAGCTTGTCTGCTTCTACAAGTTCAAGGTTTATCTATCCCCAGTACGTCCCTTGGAACATAAAACCCAGTCAATTAGTCCAAGTCCAATTAGCCCTCCGAAGCCCAGGGTCCATATTCTCAGACGCTTCCACCTCTCACATCAACTATATCCACAGGCCGAAAACGAGATTAATCAGGTTCTAATGAGTGTTCTTTCACGTTCATGGTACAGAAGAAAAGTCAAACTACCAACAGGGTCATAAAACTACCCTTGGAAATGCCCACAACCCCTATACGAAACCCTCGCCATTGATGCCCCCAAGTCCAGTCAGTCAGTTTCTTGGAGCGCCCGCCCAGCCCAGAGCATCCCGACCCAACCCAGCCTCAGTCCAACCCTCGGCAGGAAATGATTCTGTTGCGGGAAATGATCCTGAGCGTAATCAAGGCTCTGAAAACGGGACTGTCTCGGGGGAGGAGAAGGAGGAGGAGGAGGAGGAGGAGGAGGAGGGAGGCGGAACACAGGGAAATGAGACGAGATAAGAGGACGGTTGGACGGTTTAGAGGTCGTGTGGAGGGAAGGACGGGACAGGAAGTGATCGACGAGAGAGAGAGAGAGAGAGAGAGAGAACAAACGGATTTTTCTTTCTTTCTCACACAAGGGCGAAGATTATAATATTATTCTCTATGGCTGACAATTCTTCTTTCCTCCTCCTCCTCCTCCCTCTCCCCTTCCTCTTTGTTCCCTCCTCCTCCTCCTTTCCTCCTTGCCGCTTTAATCTTTTTGTCTACTGTCTCTCTCTCTTTCTTTTCTCTCCTTCTTTGTTCATTTTTCCGTCAGCGCTGAACTCTCTTTGTCTCCCGATTCCACCTTTTCTCTTTTTTTTTTCAGTCCCCTTTCAAATCCGCCTTGTTCTCTCTCTCTCTCTCTCTCTCTCTCTCTCTCTCTCTCTCTCTCTCTCTCTCTCTCTCTCTCTCTCCTCTTCTTCCCTTTCCACTCTTCCTTCAATGTTTTGTTTTCCCTTGCATTCCTTTTCTTCCTCCCTTTTTCTCTCCCTTTTCTCTCCATTCTTAACGTCACCTTGCCCTCTTCTCCCTTTTTTTCTCTTTCTATTTACTCTTCCTATTACTTCTTCACTACTCTTTCACATCACTTTCTCTTTTCTCGTCTCTTCTTCACTATTCGCTTCCCATCAAATTACTTCTCTCATTTCCCTCTTCATATATGTATTCCACTTCGTTTGCTCCACGTCTTCCATCTGATCCGCTTTTCCTTACTATTTTTCATTCCATATCTTCTCCACACTCTTCCACATTCCACACCGTTCATACCAGGTCATTCCACTGTTCCTCACTTCTCATTCCATATTCTTAATCCACAAATTTCTCTCACTTCTCTTTCATACCTTCAAAAGACTGTATGTATTGAAGTAGGAGTCGTAAGAGTGAACTAAGCTAAATTCATTAAAGTTACTAAGGCGCTGAGATGAGCATTTAACTTTTACTTTCCTGGCTCTGTCTCATAATGCTAATAAAAATAACAAAGACAGCAATGATATAATTTCTACAAGTACTTTCACTACCACTGGAACAACAACAACTACTACTACTACTACTATTACTACTACTAACTACTACTACTGCTATAAGGAACACTAACAATTACTACTTGTATTCACCACGGCCCTGATTCTCTCATTCACCTTATTATCCCTCATTCTCTCTCCCATTTTCCCTCCCTCATCCCCTTCAACCTCACCCCACCAACCGCCTCACACTCTCCATTACGCAAAATATGACTAAAATTCCCACTAAAATCTCCGCCTCCCCCCCTCCCCACCCCCCCTAAAGAAGTGCATAAAAACGGGGAGCCCCAGACCTGAGAGGCAAAAGAAGAAAATTGCCAGAAAGAAAAGAGTGGAGCAAAAGAATAACGAGAATGAAAGAATGCGAAAAAAGGAGTTTGAGAGCTTTCAAGGCGAGCGGTAATACGAAGAGGGGAGAAAAAAGGCGGGAGATGAAGATTCCTGGAAGACGGGAAGTGGAGGAAAAATAGTGATAAAGGGAAGGAAGAAGGAAGAGGAGGAGGAGGAAACACGAAAAAGGAAGCGGAGAGTTGGAGGAGAGGGAGGGGGAAGAGGAAGAGGAGGGGGAAGAGGAGGAGGAAAAGGACGACGACGAGGACGAACGGGAAGAAAAGAAGAAAATGATAAATATGATGATGATGAGGAAGAGGGAAAAGAAAACGAATAGAAGAAAAATTGGAAGAGGAGGAGGAGAAGGTAAAGAAGAAAGAGGAAAAGAGTTAAGAGAAAATAGAACCAAGAGAAGGAGGAGGAGATGCAACATAAAAAAAAGGACGAAGAGAACGAGGAGGAGGAGGAGGAGGAGGAGTAGGAGGAAGAGAGATAAAGAGATTGACAAAGAAAACGAAGCAGCTCGAAAACCAGCCGCCCCCTTTCTCTCTCTCTCTCTCTCTCTCTCTCTCTCTCTCTCTCTCTCTCTCTCTCTCTCTCTCTCTCTCTCTCTCTCTCTCTCTCTCTCTCTCTCTCTCTCTCTCTCTCTCTCCTTTACCATCTCTTCCCTTCCTCCCTTTCTCGTTCCCTCACCCTTCCACACCCTCGTCTCTCTTTCCTTCTCCATCTCACCCTTCCGTTTTTTCTTTCCCTTCCTCCCTGCTCAACCCCTCCCCTTCCCCCCTTCCCTCCTTCCTCGCAGTTTCACCCCCTATTCCTCTCCCCACCTGTTTCGTTTTTGTTCTCTCCCCCCTCTCTCTACTCTCCCCTCCATCATTCCCCTCCCTAACTTCTCTCTCCTCTCCCTCATTCCCCTCCCTGACCTCCCTCTCCCTTCCTTCCTCATCCCCCTCCCGTCCTACTCTTTCCCTTCCTCTCCCTCCCCCTCCCTCCCCTCAAGAAGCCCAAGAAGCCATTTAAAGTTACGCTGGTCATCTGGTTCTCTGCTCGCGGCAATGACTCGGTTCTTGCCGGCCCGAAATGACGCAGAAGAAAGCCCAGTTTACTTTGCTCTGTTTCTTGATATTAGTTTTATGCTTAGTAATTGGCAAACTCTGTGTCGGGGGGTATGTAAGTGTGTTTGTGTGTGTGTGTGTGTGTGTGTGTGTGTGTGTGTGTGTGTGTGTGTGTGTGTGTGTGTGTGTGTGTGTGTGTGAATAAATCGAGCATTCAGGCATCCA
Organism: Eriocheir sinensis; assembly: GCF_024679095.1. NCBI lineage: Eukaryota > Metazoa > Arthropoda > Malacostraca > Decapoda > Varunidae > Eriocheir > Eriocheir sinensis. The sequence goes on from NC_066511.1 coordinate 19,127,303, forward strand.
AACTATCATCACCATCATCATCTTCGACGCCATCAGACAGGGGATAAGATTGAATACCACCATCATCATCATCATCATCATCATCATCAAGTGCCCTGATAATATATGTGTAATGACTCTGCTACTTTGGTTGTCCTCTTATCAAATCTAGGTAGACTTCCCGAGCCCATATCTTTTGTTCCTAGGCGTCATTACAATATCTCCATCTCATCTTTGCTCTCTAACCAATACTCTCTAAGGTCCCAATTACCAACCATAACGTGGCTTTTACACACGTTTGTTAAGGCTTACGTAGAGGTTGTGGGTCTCCAAGGGTAGCGTTATGAGCTTACCGATAGTTTGACAAAGGTAAAGAGAATAGAAGGTAGGCTCACCACGAGGGGGCGACGTACCTAAATTTCTCTCTTTTGCGCATGACGTCACGTGAAATATGACTGAGGGGTCCGGCCATGGAAGAGAAGTCAGTCTCGCGCGCACCAGCCTCCTGACTTGAGCTCCTCACTCACTCAATGGGAAACTTAGCTAGCTTTTGTTCTCTCCTTCCCTCCATCATTCCCCTCCCTAACTTCTCTCTCCTCTCCCTCATTCCTCTTCCTGACCTCTCTCTTTACCTTGAGTCTAATGAAGATTTAGCACCATGATCGTAAAACAGGCAATTCATGAAAACCCGAATACTCATCTTTGTGGCCTCAGAAAATATTTGTAGAGTTGAAAAAGTCTGAAAATACGAACCAATGACACACCGAACATACTTCTTTCCATTCCTTACTGAACACTTTTGAACTAGACATTTTGTGAGGCGCCGAGTTCAAAGTATTTCTGGTAGTGTCAGGAGGGCAAAGATCGACCGCCATGAATGATACACGAACAACACCGCAGCAACACAGGTAAACCATCGGGCAATAAACACTAAACGCAACTACATGAACCAGGGATCCATTAATTTTTCACCTGATCTGCAAACATACCGACCAACCGAGTGAAGCATAACGTGGCACAACTCTCTCTCTCTCTCTCTCTCTCTCTCTCTCTCTCTCTCTCTCTCTCTCTCTCTCTCTCTCTCTCTCTCTCTCTCTCTCTCTCTCTCTCTCTCTCTCTCTCTCTCTCTCTCTCTCTCTCTCTCTCTCTCTCTCTCTCTCTCTCTCTCTCCCATCATTATTAAAAACTGCTTCTATCTCTTCCTTCGTCTTGTTATCTGTTTCTTCCTTCTGTTTATTTTGCTTTGTACTTTTTCTCCTCCTCCTCCTCCTCCTCCTCCTCCTCCATCTGTTCGCACTGTATATCAATTATCAATCTTTTATTTATATTTCTATCTAGCTATCTCTTTCTTTACATATCTATTGGTCTCTGGGTAATTCACCTGCCTTTCTATTTACTACATTAAAAGCCAGTCAGCCGATCAAATAATCAGTTTGTTCATATTTACTTACTGACCTGTCTATTTCGTTCTACTTAACTATATATCTACCTGTCAGTGTCTATCTATCTTCACCCAAATTGTTTGTACTTATTTATCTATTGATTTGTTAACTTCTATATCTCTATCTACCACCTATCTATCGATCTATCTTTCAATCAATATGTGCCCCAATCTCTTTCGCAAATACTTTCCAGTCATTCATCATACAGCGAAATTCTCTCTCTCTCTCTCTCTCTCTCTCTCTCTCTCTCTCTCTCTCTCTCTCTCTCTCTCTCTCTCTCTCTCTCTCTCTCTCTCTCTCTCTCTCTCTCTCTCTCTCTCTCTCTCTCTCTCTCTCTCTCTCTCTCTCTCTCTCTCTCTCTCTCTCTCTCTCTCTCTCTCTCTCTCTCTCTCACGGTTCTTGGCTTTTGCCGTGTGCGAGCGAGTGAGAGAGAGACGCAAAAGTGAGGCGGCCAGGCTCGGGCAGGCAAAGGCGGGCCGCCATCAGTATGCCAGGCGCGGGCCGGGAGGTGACGGGCCCAAAGAGACGGGAATTAGGCTTTTTTCTTTTCTCTCTCTCTCTCTCTCTCTCTCTCTCTCTCTCTCTCTCTCTCTCTCTCTCTCTCTCTCTCTCTCTCTCTCGGGCAGGCGAGCGAGTGGGCTGCAATGCTTTTCCGGTATTTCGTCTCTCTCTCTCTCTCTCTCTCTCTCTCTCTCTCTCTCTCTCTCTCTCTCTCTCTCTCTCTCTCTCTCTCTCTCTCTCTCTCTCTCTCTCTCTCTCTCTCTCTCTCTCTCTCTCTCTCTCTCTCTCTCTCTCTCTCTCTCTCTCTCTCTCTCTCTCTAAATACGCGGCGTTAAACTCACAAGCGTTCAATGCGTTAAGGACCTGGGGATTAAAATCGCGTCAAACCTCAAATTCTCACATCAATGCATCGATGCAGCAAATATAGCGAACAGAATGTTGGGCTTCATTAAAATAAACTTTTTATTCAAGAATAAAGATGTAATACTTCCGCTCTACAATAGTTTAGTCAGACCCCTCTTGGAATATGCGGTACAGTTTTGGTCTCCCCACAATGCAAAGGACATTGCTAAACTGGAAGGTGTTCAGAGTCGAGCAACAAAAATGATCCTTTCCTTGCGCAACAAATCCTACGAAGAAAGGCTTTCCACCCTTAACATGTTCTCTCTTGAGAAACGTCACCTCCGAGGAAAATTGATCGAATGTTTTAAAATACTTAATGGTTCCACGAATGTAGACAGAACAAAATTGTTTATGATCGATGACACTTTGCGAACGAGGAACAATGGCACAAAACTCAAATGTAGACAAGTAAATTCAGACTGCACCAAATTTTTCTTCACCAACGTTGTAGTGCGAGAATGGAATAAGCTCCCACCATCAGTGGTCCAGTGTAACACGATTGACTCCTTTAAAAACAAGCTGGACCGTCACTTCCTTGAACTTAATATTAACTAGAGTAGAAAAGCAACGTTTTGGAGCCATCTGATTAATGTAAAATCACTTAGGTTTAAGGACAGACCACCTAGTCTGGACCATGGGGTCTGTGTGGTCTGATTTTCTATGTAAATCTATGTAAATCTCTCTCTCTCTCTCTCTCTCTCTCTCTCTCTCTCTCTCTCTCTCTCTCTCTCTCTCTCTCTCTCTCTCTCTCTCTCTCTCTCTCTCTCTCTCTCTCTCTCTCTCTCTCTCTCTCTCTCTCTCTCTCTCTCTCTCTCTGTGTGTGTGTGTGTGTGTGTGTGTGTGTGTGTGTGTGATATTTTCACACATGCATTTCAGTTCCTAATTATTTTTTATTATTATCACGATTATTATTATCATTATTTTCATAGATCAAAATGTTGTTGCTTTTGTTGTTGTGGTAGAGATTTCATCATTGTAAGTATAAATAATGTATGGTAATGGTGGTATTAGCATTAGTAGTACGAATAGCAGCAGTAGCAGTGGTTGTGTGACTTGACCAATATCTTGTCTTATGTACCTGTCATCGGTGGTTACAACATTTTCTATCTAGTGTTTTGTTTTCTTGTAACGTAACTTCTCCCCTTCACTTGCTTGTACAATATTACGTGCAAGACTCTTGGCGCATTCTTTGGTCACATCGTCACTTAGGTAGAGTTCATTATGTCGAGTTTCAAATTTCTGCTCCAAAAGAGAAAAAAAATATTGAAGGGGTGTTACTTCTTCTTAAGGTAAAAAAAAAACTGATTTAACACTCTTTGCACCAAAACTTCATTCGTTGCCTTTACTTTATAAATTATGTCAGATTGATTAAAAAGATAAAAATGTCAACCGTATTCTTCCTCCTACTATATTACTTCTACCAACCAAAACTAAATATACATTCCCGCTGCACCACCACCACCACCACCACCACCATCTTTCCTTACTAAAACTCTCACCACTCATTATTCCCTACTATAACTCTCACCACTAATCACTGAAAAAATACTCCCCAGTGCATCACCATCACAACCATCATCATCATCATCAGCATCACCATCACCACCTCCGCCTCAACACCTTTCCTTCACGGGGATGAAATATACCTGCCCCAATTCGGTCAGGCAGCGGGGCCATAAATTCCAACGGGGTATCAAAACATTTTATAGACGCCAAAAGGAGTCTAGATATACTTCCTCCTCCTTCCCCTCCTCCTCCTCCTTCTCCTTTATTTGTGTCCCCAACGTCATCATCCCCAGGCCTGCTGACGGTAACTCTCGCCGCAGCAGCTGAGGTAACTTCGTGAGGTGAGGCCGTGTCGGAGGTTCTTCACGTATGCAAGTGGGAAAGCGAGGATCATTAGGGTGTCTTATGCACTGGAAGGCCCCTAGCCCCACCCACCCCTAACACACACACGCACACACTATCCATCTCCCTATCTACGCTCTCTCTCTCTCTCTCTCTCTCTCTCTCTCTCTCTCTCTCTCTCTCTCTCTCTCTCTCTCTCTCTCTCTCTCTCTCTCTCTCTCTCTCTCTCTCTCTCTCTCTCTCTCTGTTGCTCCGAAGGCCTTGATTCCATTAGTCTCGTGTTGTTGCAAGACGTCGCTGGCCTCGTGCGTGAGTGGCAGGTCGCACCGCCCGGCCACTGCTGCCACTGTGCTCCTGCTGCTCTCTCTCTCTCTCTCTCTCTCTCTCTCTCTCTCTCTCTCTCTCTCTCTCTCTCTCTCTCTCTCTCTCTCTCTCTCTCTCTCTCTCTCTCTCTCTCTCTCTCTCTCTCTCTCTCTCTCTCTCTCTCTCTCTCTCTCTCTCTCTCTCTCTCTCTCTCTCTCTCTCTCTCTCTCTCTCTCTCTCTCTCTTATTTTTTTGTTTTGCCTTTCTCTTTTTTCACTTTTATTCATTCATTCTTTTTTTTTACTATTTCGATCACAAACTTCTTTTTCGCTTAATTTGTTTTACTTTCTCTCCTTTTTTTTTACTATTGTTCTGCCTTTCTCCTTTTTTTTGTCAACTTCTATTCATTCTTTCTTGGTTTTCTTCCTTTCCAGTTCCTCTTTTTCCATTCATCCTTTCTTTCCATATTTTCTTTCTTTTTTCCCATTTCTCTCTCACTACTGTTTTTCTTTTTATCTTTTTTTTTTTTACTTTTATTCAATCTTTTTTCCAACGTCGATCACTTTTCTTCTTTATTTCGTCTCTCGATTTTCTCTTTTTTTTTTTTGCTATTCTTACTTTCTTCCTTTCTCTTTTTTTTTTAACTAATATTAATTCTTTCTTGTGTTTCTTCCCTTCTGGTTCTTCTCTTTATCCGTTCATCCTCACTTTCGAATTATGTTTTTGTTCTCCCCTCTCTCTCTCTCTCTCTCTCTCTCTCTCTCTCTCTCTCTCTCTCTCTCTCTCTCTCTCTCTCTCTCTCTCTCTCTCTCTCTCTCTCTCTCTCTCTCTCTCTCTCTCTCTCTCTCTCTCTCTCTCTCTCTCTCTCTCTCTCTCTCTCTCAAATGGTGGTGGAATTTATACTTGTTTGCCTTCCCGTGGACGTGCCAACCCTTTTCCTCCGCATTACTGTTGGTTGATAGGAATCCCGCCCCCTTTGCTCTCCCCGTCCCCCACCCACCCCGAGGATCTGAGGCATGACTTATGTATGCGTGATCTCCTCCTCCTCCTCCTCCAGACCAAAGGGGAAGGGCTGGGCCAAGGTAAAGCTCGAATCCTTGTGTATATGTTGTTACGGCTGCTGCTTTTGACGTTGTTGGTGTTGGTGGTGGTAGTGTGTGTTTGTGTGGTGGTGGTGCGTGTTGTGATGGTGGTGGTGTTAGTGGTGATAGTGGTATGTGTTGGACCTTGAGGTGGTGGTGATGGTGTTGCGTCTAGTGGTGATGGTGATGGTGTCGTGTTGGTGTTGGAGATGATGGTGGTGCGTTTGGGTGGTGTTGGTTCTTACGAGTTTCTTTTCTCGAGGTGAAAAATAAAATATGAATAGATTTGTTTCCTTTCTTGTATTCTATTTTTCCTTTTTATTCCTCCTCTTTTTATTTATTTTTTGCTATTCGGAAGAAAACAAACACACACACACACACACACACACACACACACACACACACACACACACACACGAGAGAGAGAGAGAGAGTTTTCTTATAATAAACATACGTTCTTGTCATGGTAAAGAAAGAGTGGCTGTAGATATACACAATTTTCTTTTGTTTACTTAATATATTTCACTTTCTCTCACTCACTTTTTCTTTCTCTGTTAATCAGTTACATTATCATATTCAATCTGTTTGTTTGTCAGTCTGTGTACCTGTCTGCTTCTCTCTGTCCCTGTGTGTGTCTGCCTCTTTGTCACCTTTCTCTACAACTACTACTACTACTACTACTACTACTACTACTACCACTACTAAGTATCAAGACACCTCTCCATCCGAAACTGATCTCTTTTTTGGCCACTCATTTCTACTTTCATTTTATAGAAGAAGTGATTAGCCGGATTCTGTTATTCATTTTTGCCCGTGAGCTGCATCCTTTACTGCAAAAAAATAATAGTAACTGTACTAGACACAAATGGCAAAAGACGTCACTAGACTGGTTACAATACATCATAACATCACGCCTGCCCTGAGATGGGGATCTGAGGGCCACATTGTGGCCCTCAGATCCCCATCAGCATCACCACACTGCCGCGACCCCATCACGGCACCATCCTTCACACGCCGCCAATCCACCGTCACATAGAGTAAACAAACCAATAATATGATAAACACGATGGCTCACACGTCCATAACAGTATCTATAAATCCATAATTCCATAAACACGGCAACACAGCGAGTCACAAAGCGAGCACGACCACGGCACAACGGGCGCAGCGGAGAGGTAGAGCGGCGGCAGCGTGTCCGTGGTTGATGCCCGGCGACAGGCCATCACGCGGAGTGCTCGTAACCTCGTCACCGCCGCCCATTACATCGGGTTTCGCTATCCAGCCTTGTGCCGGAACGTACTACGGGGCCACAGGAACATGACACAACACGCCCATACCCAGCCATCCACCGCCCTCCCCCCCTCTCTCCTGCCGCTGCGAGTATTACATGACTGTGCTGATGTATAGGATGTAAAGGAGTCAAGCGTCCCGGGCTGAGTGATGTTTTTAATCCAGTCGTGATATACCTCTTCCATGGCTGTCGGTTTTAGCTACATCATTTTTTATTCCTAGACGATTTAAAAGACGTGTTAACTTTATTATATACACAAAGTAAAACATATACTAGCAATGTTTTTTTTTTTTTTGGCGATTCTTAGTTAATACATAGATATATTTAGTTAACTATACAAGTAGATTAAGTGACGTATATAGATTTAAGAGGAATGAGAAACGAGGCAATACGAGTCTGGAAAATACCGGCTCTCTCTTCCTTCCTCTTCGGCCCCCCTGAAACACCTCCCTTCTCAAAGCTTATGCAAATCTCAGCTAAAGAAATAAATACAAATCGCCAAATGTAGAATCCCGTATGATGTGGAAGAACTGAAACAAGGGGACACGTCTGAAAACCTCGGTATGCCGTGATTCACCTTTAAAAACGTTCCCCCTCTCTGAATGGGTGCTAAAAATGCTGCAATTAGGTCTTGAGGAGTGGGAGGGAAGGAGGGAGGGAGGGAGAGAGGGAGCATCCTTACAGACACACGAGCAGCACTGACAGGTTCCAGAGTCCATATTCTTAAACGTATCAGCCTCCCATTAGGATTATTTTCCGAGGCCACAGAGAAGATTAACTGTGTCTCTGGGGGTGTTTTCCCGTTGAAGATGCAGAGGACGTGTAAATCTAGGGCTAGAATCACAAAACAGTGCATGGAAACCTCAACAATTTCTACGAGAGGTATAGGATTTTCAAACAGTCGTACAGAGGCACCGTTATGTTTGAGAATGCGGGTCCAGATATCCTGCGGGGAGAGTTTCGAGGCACCGTATATATAATCAAGCGTATGTATGTCCACAGGCTTTGATTAACCTTTAAGGGGTGGGAGGGACTAAGGGCCAGTTTTACAGTCCAATACAGCAAGTTTGTAAGCTCCCCAACCAAACACAAAATACGACGAAAATTCCTTGTAGCTCTAGTGTTTGGCGTTGATATAAAAAGGGGGAGGGAATTTAAGGACTCTACGAAGGAAATCTCTTTATTAATATATGGTAATGAGTAGAAATAGCGGATCATTGTAGTGGATATGGTTTGGATGGGGCGCTAACAGTGACAATGTGTTGGACTGTCGAACTGGCATTAAGAGGAGTGTCGGGCGCCTTCCCTCATCACCATACACAATCACGTAAACAAATGACAGGTACAACGCGTCTGCTCGCTCGCTCGTCCACCTTGATGAGAGGCGAGCTGTTGTGAATGCCGATGAACTGAGAAAGAACCATCGCCCAGACGCATTCTCTTCCCGAGATTCCCTTGTAAAACATATGCATCTCTGTCTTCATATATTGGCAAAAACTGACGACAGATAAACAGCCAAAGTAACACAGTGGACACCCAAGAGTTATAGAAGCCAGGGCAGAAAGAGGACCAAGTACACAGATAAAATGAGAGCAGATAGATACATATATAGATAGATAGAGTAACGGTAACGGCTAATGGTGACATGTATTTGGATTGGTCTAAATTTGTGGGGTATGGATGAAATATTGATAACAGCATGGAAGGCAATATTAGTTCGTACATAAGATAGCACGTCAGAGTATCTAAACCAGAACTTAATCAACCTTTACACCTCTCCCCATTGCCCCTCCACGTTCACCTCGGAAGGAAGAGTAGAGAAAAAAGGAAGAAAAGCGAAGAAGGAAGAGAGCAGCAGAGTCATTGTTTTTACTTAATACTCACTCGGTTCTTATCATTCATTTTCTTCTTTTTCTTTTCGTATTATATTTTCGTTCTTGACGCAGACAAAACGAAGCGTGGAGAGAAGCTACTCTCACTTCTGGCTGGAGCAACGATGCTAGATTATCGTACTCAGAGCGTAGTATTACCAGTTTTTGACGCCTAACTATTGCCAAGAAACATCAGGAATCAACTATTTTACGATGAATATAAATGAATCTAGTTATTGGGGCCCAGGAGACAGTTTTTTGGGTCGGGAGTTTGTAAATAGAAGAATCTGAGTACCATAATCTGGCTACGTTGGGCTGAAGGCTTTCGGAAAATCTCTCTCTCTCTCTCTCTCTCTCTCTCTCTCTCTCTCTCTCTCTCTCTCTCTCTCTCTCTCTCTCTCTCTCTCTCTCTCTCTCTCTCTCTCTCTCTCTCTCTCTCTCTCTCTCTCTCTCTCTCTCTCTCTCTCTCTCTCTCTCTCCCCAAAAGCGCTGACTCGCCCCCCGCCGTGAGGTGTGGCCGCCATTCACTTCCTTGACGCTACGTTCGCACGGGTTTCACTTTCACAGTAGGAAGTGTTTGTTTGTTAAAGGAATTATATTATTATTATTAGTTATTGTTTTATTATTGGTAGTATCATTATCAGTGTCGACATCGCCATCACTATCATTACTTTTTCTATATTTATTCTCGTCTCCCCTAATGTTTTTTTTCTTTTTTTCTTTTTCCTATGTCCACTACTGCTACAAGTTATAAAAAGGATGCTGTAAAGTCGACTACTACTACTACTACTACTACTACTAACAATACTAACAATACTACCACCACCACCATCATCACTACCACCACTACTACTACTACTACTACTACTACTACTACTACTACTACTACTACTAACAATACTACCACCACCACCATCATCACTACCACCACCACTACTACTACTACTACTACTACTACTACTACTCCTACTAACAATACTACAACCACCACCATCACCACTACCACCACTACTACTACTACTACTACTACTACTACTACTACTATAACAATCATCACCCCCCCCCTCCCCCCACCGACAGCTCGGCAGGTGAGAGAGGGAACCACAAACCACACACGCCAAAACAATGTACCGCCACACCTGATTAACCGCATTTACTTTCCATTCTCTCACTGCTCACACTTTCCTTCCTCCTCCTCCTCCGCCTACCTGGGTGAAATGGAGGCAAAAAAAAGTGTAGGCTATAGTCATCCTCGTCTTTAGCTTCCGTCACAACCGACTTCACCACTACCATCACCATCACCACCACCACCACCACTAACAACAACAACACCACTTCCACCTCCTCCTTCTCCTTCTCTATCACTACCACAACCACCACCACTACTACCACTAGCTTCTCCTCTTCCTCTTCCTCTTCTTCCATCAATTTCTATGCCTTTTCCTCCACCATTTCTTCGTCTTCCTCCTTTATGATTTTCTGTGACTTTATTTCTCTCGTTTCTCTTCTCTTCATCATCTCGATCATATTTATCTTATGCGGCTTCCTTCCTATAGTCCTCTTCCTCCTCCTCATCCAGTGATCTTCTTCTTCAATCGAGTCGTTAATGTTTGGAATTCTCTACCCTGTGATGTCGTTGATAGTACAACAGTTGCGGCCTTCAAGAATAGATTAGACAAGTATTTTGAATCCAACCAGCAACTAAGATATTACTCATTGTCGTAATAACGTTAAGTTCTTTCGAATACTGGTGTCCTTGTCCGTCTTTATCGTCCTGTTAGTGGTAGCAGTAATGGTAGTTCTTTCCTCTTTCCAACATAATTTCCATGCAGTTTTTCCATGCTGCATGGTTCTTTTTCCTCTCCTGCCAGCTTTGTCTGGAGGGATGGGGGGGTGGGGAGGAGCCTTCGCCTTTGCTGTCCTTCATCCTCCACCTTTGATTAGATAGTTTGTGTAGCTTGTCACAAACAGCCTCGTAAGGACCATCAGGTCTGCTGTTGTTTGTTCTTCCTTTGTGTTCCTTTGTGTTCCATACACTAGCACACGGAAGTTGCTGATTGCTCCTTTTGTGCCCCAGTTGGTTTTTATTAAATATTTCTTCCTTTGTTTACTCTCCCAGATTCGGAGGTTACGCAAGAGGGTGGTGTTAGTGTTAATCCATTCCTCCTCCTCCTCCTCCTCCTCGCTGTCCTTCCCGTCCTCGTCGACCTTCTTCTTCATCTCCCGTCTTCCTGTTTTGGTCTTGCATGGCGGGGATGTGAGTGGATGCTGTAAACACTCTCCTCACCATTCTCTTCCTTTTTCTTCTTATTTCGCCTCATTTTTATGCTTCTCCTCCTCTTTCTACCCTCTTTTCATAATTTACTTTTTCCTACCTGACTCCCTCCCTCCTTTTTCTCCGTCTCCTTTTTCTTTACTTTCTCTTCTTCTTCCGCCTCCTCCTCCTTATTCTTTTTCGTCCTTCTCTGGGTCCGCATCCGTCTCCAACTCCTTCATTTTATCCTCCTCCTCCTCCTCCTCCCCCCACTCTGACTAATAAGATGACAAACTTTCCCTAGTCCAGAGTCTAATGAAGTTTTTTATTACCGACAAGTGTAAATATTACTAAGAAAAAATATTGTTTCGCTTACTCACAACACACATTCTCTCTCTCTCTCTCTCTCTCTCTCTCTCTCTCTCTCTCTCTCTCTCTCTCTCTCTCTCTCTCTCTCTCTCTCTCTCTCTCTCTCTCTCTCTGTATATTTTCCCCTTCATGACGCAGTGAAAGCTTAATTTTGAGATATAAATAAGTAAATAAACTTGGGAGTCATACGGCATAGCTGCGCGTGACCTCGGTGCTCATCTCCGGCGCATGAGCCCTTGGGTTTGTGGTGGATAAGATTTTTTTTTTTAGACATGGCCGGTTGGGAATGCGATAGAGGCTACAGACTATGATTTTTCAGGATTTCCTTCCTCTCGATTCTCTTCTCTTTTCTTTTGGCACATTTACTTCTCATCTTCCGCAGTTTACTTCTTTCTTAGGTTTCGTCTTCTCTCTACTTTCCTGTTCCTCCTTCCGCCTCTCATTTCCTTCCTCTCTCTCTGAGCAACAAGGGCAAAATATCGTTCTGGTTGCCACTTATATGCAGTACCTCCCCTCTGGCCGCTCATTTCTACTTAATTTACAGGAGCAGTGATTAGCGAACTTTTTATTTAATTTTTTTTTCCCTTTAGGTTTCTCCTTTACTATAAAAAAAAGTTCCAGACGTTTGTATCAAGAATATCACAAACTTGTTGAATTACAGATAAGGTCTGCTGTTTCTTCTGCCTTGTGGGTTAATCATTAGTTATGTAGGTACTGATGTAAGCCCGGAAATGTATACTGCTGGCTGCTTTTGAAGAGACGAGCGGTAGAGGAAAGGGCACTTACTACACATGGAAAGCGCAAGACACAAACCACGCATTTTATTGTTTTAGTTATTATATAAAATCATCGAGAAATTAATGTAACTGTCCATATACGTTTGTTTTGTGAATTTGTGGCATTTGTTTGATTATTTCTACTACTGTTATTGTAATTGCTTTTTTTCAATTACTATTATTATGAGATCTTTAGTATTACTTTTATTATTATTATTATTATTATTATTATTATTATTATTATTATTATTATTATGATTATGATTATCACCATTGTTACTTAGAAGAGGTGGCGGCAGGGCTGAGGCGGCAAGACGTCACCTGCCTGCCCCCTCCGGCCTTGACCTCAGCACGGACTCAGCAGTGACGCCATCCTTTCCACGCACAGCACCGCGGCACGCTGATAGAGGGCGACACCAGTAACTACCACCAAATTCAATCTTCAAACTACGTCACACTGCCTACATACAAGCCTTCGATTCCATATACGAGCGTGCATAACAAAAAGGAAAAAAAAATAATGAACACTGTCACTCGATCTTGTTATTGTGATTTACACACCTCACAGAATCGACAAAACAAAATTCTTTCCATTCCCAACTACTGTGATACATCAGTTGAAGGTCAGGTGGGTCGATTCGTTACTAATGGGCGGGAGAACGCGTGGGATGAGCGTCAATGTGAAACCTACCTCTTGTTTGATTTACATTGTTTTTGATTTACGCGACCTCTTCAAGGATACAATACTCGCGTAAATCGAGAGTTACCTACCGCCAAATTCATATATGATCTTCACGCTACATCACACTGCCTTCACACAAGCCTGCTATTCCATATACGAGTGTGGACAACAAAAAAAAGGCCTAAAAAATAATGTCCATAGCACCATCATAAACACTATCACTCGACCTCGTTATTGTGATCGACTGATGGCGTAGATTTATGATTTACACACCGTAGTCTCTCTTAAGTACTGTGGCACGCGGGCATAAGGTCAGCAGGTCAGGTGGTTGGCTCCTCAATAATGGCAGGGAGATCACGTGGGATGAGCGTCGGTGTGAGGCGCTCCCCGGGGCCACGAGGGAGAGGCCGCCCGAGATAATTTTCCTGTTCAGACAATGGAGACAAAAAAGTGGTCCGGGAACGCCTCCAGGATGCCTCGATGGACATAATCTCTCGTTTCTTGACTGTCTGGCGAGGACGGGATCGTTGGTAGCAAGGGGGGGAGGGGGATGAAGGATGGGAGATGAGCAGTTTCCTGTCTACCTTTCTGTCTGTCTTTGTTTGCCTATCTGTATCTGTATGTCTGTCTATGTCTGTTGATGTCTATTTGGTTATCTGCCTCTGTCTGTCGCTGTCTGTTTGCCTATCTGCCTCAGTCTGTCTCTCCTCTTTAAGTAATATATGTGTCCAGAAGGGGTGGAATGAAGGAAATAAGAAGTGGAAAGAGGAACAGGAAGGAAAATAGAAAGAAGAGGGAAGCTAAGAAAGAAGTAAACTGCGGAAGATGAGTAAATGTGCCAAAAGAAAAGAAAAAAAAACCACGATTTGGTATTTTTTTGCATTTGTCACTAAAGCGAAGCGTAAGTGGATATTTGATGTGACTTGTAAACACTTGACACGTAACCATAGTGATATTACATGCAACGAAGACTCTCTCTCTCTCTCTCTCTCTCTCTCTCTCTCTCTCTCTCTCTCTCTCTCTCTCTCTCTCTCTCTCTGCATGTCTGTCCGTTTGTCTTCTTTTCCTTTCTTTCTGTCTGTCTGTCTCTCTACTTTCTCCCGCTTGTCTGTCAGTCCACCTGCTCGTCTTTTATTGGCGGACCGTGTACCTGTCAGTCTCCTTCTACTATATAGCTTATCTTTTCCTTACCTGAGTGACACACCCTTCAAACACAACGATCATCCTCCAATGGTATTATTTTCCTTGACTATTCCCTATTTTCTCCTTTTCCTCCGCCTCTTTTTTTTTCTTATTTTCGTCCTCCTTCCTTACTCCCTTCTTTCTTTATCTGTTTATCCTCTTTTCGTTGTTTTTATCTTTTTCATGTTCTTTTTCTTCTTCCACCGCCTTCTCCTCCTCCTCGTCTTTTCATGTTTCCTCTTCCTCCTTCCATTTACCTCTCAATTTTCCTCCTCCTATTCCTTCTTCACTATACTCGTACATCTTCTACTCCTACAACATTGCATTTCTCCTCCTCCTCCTCCTCCTCTTTCTCTTCCTCCTTCCATTTTATCTCTCCATTTTTCTCCCTCCTATTCCTGCTTATTCTTCACTATCCATTTCCTCCTTCTTTTCCTGCTTACTCTTCACAATCCATTTGCTCCTCTTCTTCCAACACTGCCTTTCTCCCTCCTCCTCCTCCTCCTCCTCCTCCTCCTCCTCCTCCTCCCTCCCACATCCTCTCACAAACATTCCCGTCCAAGCAAGTCCCTGATTGTCTCTTCGTCTACAATCAACGCCATCTGCTTCATCTAAACATTTCTGCACGCATTAAAAAAAAAAAAAAAATGCTCCGAAATTATTATTAGTAGCAAAAGTCGCCACAAACACACATCACGCAAACAAATAAAACTTTCAAGGGGACGTTTTTTTTTCTTCTTCTTGACTTGCAATTTGTGAAGGGACGCGAATGAATGAATGAACGAATGAATGGCACAGTACAATAATGAAGCTGGGAATGAGAAAAAGAGGATGGGGGTGGAGGTAGTGTGTGTGTGTGTGTGTGTGTGTGTGTGTGTGTGTGTGTGTGTGTGTGTGTGTGTGTGGAAGGTCAGTCTTGGGTGGTTCTATAAGTTTAGGTCAGCTTTGTGTGGCCCGGCGTGACTGGCACAACAATCAGCCCTGGAGACTTGCCGCGAGCCACGACACAACACAGCACACTCCGAGTCCCAGCGAATCCAGAAATGTATAGAAAAAGACTTACAGTAAGGTAACGATCGGAACAATGGGAGATAATCAAATGAAACCAATGAAATTAACGAATGTAGGCTTGAACAGGAATGAAAATTTTAATGTTATGGAAAGACAACAGACATACTTTTATTCTAATACCTCCTCCTGTGCACAGACACCGATTTTGCCTGACATAAGATACATGGACCCCTCTCCCTGTCAACGCTGCATTCTACTCCACGCCTTGATGATATGCCAATGTGACACCTGTACGAGTGCTAATTGTGACTCGGACGCTCCCGCACGCCACTTTAGCAACAAAAATTTTAAGACTGGAAGCATCTAACATACGGTAAACATGAAAAGCTGTTCTGGTTCATACCTTTGAGATTAACCTGAAGTGTGTGTGTGTGTGTGTGTGTGTGTGTGTGTGTGTGTGTGTGTGTGTGTGTGTGTGTGTGTGTGTGTGTGTGTGTGTGTGTGTGTGTGTAATAGTTTTGGTACCAAGACGCACGTACATTATTTTCTGCCAGCTTACATTACCTGTTCAGAAATATGACGCATTTTACTTAAGATACCATGCTATTAACAAATTCAATTCAGTCACAGTCACACACACACACACACACACACACACACACACACACACACACACACAAACAAAAAAAAGAACGATTCACAGATCTCCAATTTTACAGTCCAAATGAAGGGTGCTCTTGCTTATTCGAAAAAACACACATAAGGGAAAAAAATAAAACTACTGCCTGAGGAGACTGAATTGCAAAAAAGCGTTCGCGCACACACACACACACACACACACACACACACACACACACACACACACACACACACACACACACACACATTCATCTTGCTGGTGTATGTATTGATTCTACTCTCAAAATCAACTGACATATTCGGCAGGATCCTAAGCCTCACTAGCGAGAAACGAAATTGTGATGAGGATATGAAGGGCTCCCCCCCCGCCCCCACGAAAAGAAAAAAAAAACATATCAAGCATCACTATCCCAAAAGAGAAGAAATAGCACTAACAATATACACAAATACAGATCGAGCCCACCACCACCACCACCACCACCACCATTACTACCACCACCACCACCACCACCACCATTACTACCACCACCACCATAACTCGAGTCTATCAGTACTCACGCCGCTCAGGCCGGGGTCGGGGCTGAGTGAGTGTGTGCTGCTGGGCGTCCTGGTGGAGGCTCTGAAGGTGGACTCGGGACCCAACACGATGAGGCCTCCCCGCCGCATGCCGCACGACACCTCGCGGCCGGACTACCAGGGTGAGGGGGACCAGGTTAGGGTGAGGTCAGGGGGAGTCAGGGAAGGCAAGGTGGTGCATACGTGGGAGGTTTTTTTTGGAGGGGGGGGGGTAAGGGATATGTGGCTATAGGACTAAAATACAGCGTTATGGGAGAAGCAGGTGGTGGGTGTATTGGTCATGGGTTATGGAAGGAGCAATGGGATGGGAGTGTGTACAGGGCATGGGAATGGGATAGGGGTTTAAGGTATAGAGTTATGAGGGAAGCAGGGGAGCATGAAGTGGGCATGGTAATAGAGGAGGGGGTTAAAGGGTAGTGGAAGAAACAGGGAAGGGTGTGTTGGGAATATTAATAGGAGAGGGAATTATACTAGAGGTTATGTTTATAGTCAAGCAATGGGATAGGGGGTTAAAAGGGGTAGCAGGGGTGATTTGAAGGATAAATCAACGAGGCAAGGGTTTGTTTAGTTAGTATGCAGGGTAATGGAAGGAACGAGGGATGAGGATGTATTGGGTAAAGTAAGGTACTAGAACTAGATTGACTTGAGTGGTTATGCAGGGTAATCTAAAGGGTGGCAGGGTTTAGTATATGAGCGATGTGGTGTTTCTGTATATATATGGTAATGCGGGGGAGCAGGAATGTGTGTGTGTGTGTGTGTGTGTGTGTGTGTGTGTGTGTGTGTGTCGTCAGGGGCTAAAGGGAGATGCAAGGAAGGGGGGGGAGGGGCAAAGAATATGTGGCGGAGTCGTGTGGAAATAAAGGAGTATTTTATAAAAAGGAAAAATAAACAATAAAATAAATAGGTGCAACAAAATAAAGAAATAAAACTGCATAACACACACATCAATCAATAAATAAGCAGAATAAAAAAATACACAATAGAATGAATAGGTGCAACAAAAGAAAGAAAGAAAACTGCATTACACACACATCAATCAATAAATAATCAGAATAAATAAATAATCTGAAATAAATGACTAGGAACTTTTTTTTCAAAGTAAACAAAAGCAAGAGTATTGGTCCAGTAGATGAAGTCACGTAAACATGATCATGCAGAAAAGTAAGAGGAGGAAAACAATCAAACAAAGAGTTACACAAACACGCGTGCATGCAGGCGTTTGGACTGGAACAAAAGAAATCAATAAATGACCGGACGTAACAGAATAACAAAAAAGGTGTTAAAGCGGTAGTTGGATATAAACGTAAAAAAAACACGAGAGTATTGATAAAAATTAAGATAGCGAATGAAAATGTAAATGAAATGCCTTCACACACACACACACACACACACACAAAAAAAAAAAGTTAAATGCGAAGAGGGGAGGGGAAGGGGAGGGGAGGGGAGAGGAGGGAGTAACAGGAAGGTGAGGAGAGCGCGGGCCTTCCTATAACACTTACCTTTTTTACATTTCATTTTTATTTTACAGTAATGTCAGAAGTACAAGGGCAACAACAACAAAAACATACCCCCCCCCCATCCCACCCCGTTAAGCACTGTTCCAGCAAATAGTATATAGTTAATACGAGAGGCCAGAAAAGAGATCAATTTCGGATGAAGAGGTTTCTTGATGGGTGTCTTGATGCCCTTTTCACTAACCAAGAGGCGATCTCACCATCTCTTGTCATAGAAGAAAGGAGGGCGCTTACCGAAATTCCCGTTTTCCTTTAGCGGCGAGTTTGCGTTTTCTATTCTGAGCGCCTTGTACGTATCAATACCCAGCATTAGTTCTAGATTCGCTGCGTGTCGCCATTGAGCCCAAGCTTCCATTGTAGTGTCTGGTTCCATGTCGAGAGAGGCGGGGGCGTTCTCAGTGGACATATACGGCAAATACAATTACGTCGAACTAGTATACAAGCACCCAACCTGTCAGCTACCATTACGTCCACCAGTACAAGCAACAAACCTCTCAACCATTACAAGCTGCCAACCTGTCAGATACCCGTACGTTCAACCAATACAAGTAACCAACCTGACATATACCTTACATCCACCAGTACAAGCAACATCCAACCTGTCAGCTACCATTACGTCCAACCGGTACAAGTAAACAACCTGTCAGAGACCATTGCACCAAACCATTACAATCACACAACCTGTCAGATACCAGTACGTCCCCACGAGTACAAGCAACCAACCACTCGATACAAACACAAGCGGGGCAACGCGACGCAACACTCCACTGCCACCGAAATAGACAAAAGGCGTCCAACTCTCCTTTTGACGAATAATACAAAAGTTCAAAACACGTAAATAAAGAATCGGGACGTGAATGAACTTTGCGAGATGGAAATGAGAAAGAAACCCCACAACGAAGGGAAAAATTTGTTAGTGCGGGAGGCGAGATGAGATTGTGGCCTCCCCAACCCCTCTCCCCACTACAGGTGTGTCTCCCACTACCATACGACCTCCCCTTCAAGAAGCCCTCCCCATTAACCTTTCCTTCCCCCCCCCCCCTTTTTTTTTACAGCAAAGGAGACACCACAAGGTCACAAAAAAAGGAAACAATAAAAAAACGTACTTACTATCCTACACTTCCCAATCCACACACCCATTCCACTTATCCTACGGCCTCCCCATATGCCTCTCACTATACTTACTACACTATACATCCCAATCAACATTCCTTATCCACCACCCTTCAGCCTCCCCATCAAGCTTTCCTTCCCCTTACTTCCTGCCCTACATTTCCCCATCAATATACCCTTCCCATTACCCTAACCTCCCCATTTCCTTTCCACTAATTACTACCCTACCCTTCGGCCTCCCCAACATGTCCTTCCAGACCCCCTCCCTCCCTGTAGTCATGCCATTTCTCTGCCACAGTCTTACTCGCTGACACATGTCCACCCTTCACGCGGGCCACTACTGTTTTACCTTCCCTGTAACACCTGTGGCTGGACCCTGACCACACCAAGGCCCACCTGAGTGCCTCCCCCCCGCCCCTCCCTCGAGTGCGGTGCCCCCAACGCTTTATTGGTCCCAAGGTGTTAGTCCCTTTGTGTATTTCCCGACCCGACCCGCACAGTATTATAGCGCGTCGATAAATTAGTGTTGTGGGTGAGGGAGGGGGGGGGGTGCTGTCCCCCTCTGCCAGTCAGAGAGGGTGCGCCGATCACTGAACACCTGCGAGGCCACCGATTGATAAATATAAAGAAATA
Source organism: Eriocheir sinensis (assembly GCF_024679095.1). Classification (NCBI taxonomy): domain Eukaryota; kingdom Metazoa; phylum Arthropoda; class Malacostraca; order Decapoda; family Varunidae; genus Eriocheir; species Eriocheir sinensis. Next base: position 19,146,771 of record NC_066511.1, read on the forward strand.
AGTACCGTGAACTAATGGCTTGTGTGTGATAAAATGTGTTGAGTGAGTGTCCGCGCCGCCAAACGGTGCGACCATAACCACCTTTAAGCGGCACAATAGACTTGGCGGTGAGTGGTGGACGCGGTGCACTCCTGCCTGGGCCACCAGGGGACCGGGGCCCAGGGGGAGGGTCGCCACGCAATACAATGTCAGTTTTACGTCTGTACTGATCATTTGGGGCCATTAATAGTTTTCATTAAAATGAAACGCGTATCGTCCCACAGTTACGATACACAACAATTACACCTTTTCGTCAAGCAATTACGCCGGACAATACTGCAACACAATTTGACCACAATTCCAGCGGCCCGGGCGGCAGTTGGGAATGATTTCAATTGCATATTATTGCACAAATGTTGTTTTTACCACGTTCCATTACGCTCTGATGCAACGGCGACGAAGGGGAGTTCCAGTCTGTGACAGAGCGACACAGCCAGTGCCAGCCACTGACAGACGGAGCATGCGACAGTCTGACACTCTTCCCTTCGGTCTTCCTCCTCTCCGGCCCCGACTCGCGTGCCTTCCCTCCCTGCGGATCGCTACAAAAATGGCAAACATTAATTATTCATACATTCCTGCACGTATCCTTCACTTGAGCAATTCATCCCTTCTGAACAGCTGTATCTTCCTTTCGGTTGTGGAACAACCGTAAGTGAAAAACAGTGAGGCAGAATTCCTTGCCGTAGTGAATCAGGGTGTCTCAGTATTTTGAATTTTCACTGTCTCAGACAGTTTCGTCTTTTACCTACAATTGAGAATATAAAAAAAAAAAATTCTCAAAATATCTCCATACCTTTGCACACCGGGCTCACGCGTCACCGGTCTGACAATGCATCCGAAAAGAATAACAAAAGGTCACTTGGTCGGGCTGTCAGCAAAAGGTCATTGAAGGCATTCATGGACACAAATAAAAAAAATCAATCAATCAACTAACCAACAGCAAAAACAACACAGGGAAGGGAAAAACGGAGCGAGATAAAGGGAGGATGAGGGCAGAGAGGGGCGAAGAAGAGTTGAGGTGTAGGGAAGAAAGGAAAAGGGAAAGGAAAAGGGGGGAGGGGAGAGGGGGGAGGAGGGTGCGTAGTTCACCGTAGCAAAACACAGAAAAATATCAGGAAGGGAGAAAACGGGGCGAGAGATAATGGGAGGATGAGAGGCAGAGAGGGGGGGAGAAAAAGTTGTAGTGTTGAGAAGAAAGAAAAAGGGGAAGACAAAGTGGGGAGGGGAGAGGGGGGGAGAGGGGGGATCACAGAAGATGGAAAAAAAACGAAGAGAGAGATAAAAGGAGGAGGAGAGACAGAGAGGGGGAGATGAAGTGGCGTTGTGCTAGAAATGGAAAGACAAAGCGGGGTGGGAGGCGGGTGGGGTGCGCAGTTCACGGGAGAGCAGAGCAACACGGCGCAGACAACAGGAACATTCGGACTTGAAATACAACACGTCCCGGCGCATTAATCCTCGCAACACGCAGGTAAATCACTGGGTTGGCAGGGGCAGGTGGCGGCCGCGGCACGCCCCAGGGAACCGCTACCCCTGCCATCATCACCGCCGCCGCCGCCGCCGCTACCCTTGCCACCCCTGCCATCACCACCACGAAAACCACTCTCTACACTTTATATTTCACCCATTACTAAGCTATCACGCACACCACCACGAGGAACCAGGACTCACAACAGTGTCGCCGTCACTACCACCACTCTCGATGATCACCACCACCACCACCACCACCACTCTCAATAGTAGTACCATCACCACCACCAGTTCAAACCAACAACCATCACCATCATCATAGCTCACCATCACCACCCCCATCACTTTCAACTTCACCAATTCCAACACTTCGATAATCACCACCATCACTTCAAACACTTCTGGCACCACCACCACCACCACCACCACCACCACTACTTCCGCTTCCGCTAATTTCACTTGTGGCTTCTTCTTCTTCTTGTTCTTATTCTCCAAATTGACACTTACTCACCCCATCTCCCTCACTGGGTGGCTTGGCGTTGATGACTAACTTCCTGAAGAACCTCATCGCCGCGTCCTTCTCTTCCTGCTCTCAACACAGCTGCCGCAACACACCGATACTACACCCACGGACTGCGCTGTCATACAAGGCGGAAGTTTGCGTCCGTGTGTGTGTATGTGTGTGTGTCAAGCCAAGCGTTGCTCAAACATTCCGACGCCGCGCCAAGAACTCGATCGCCCCTCCCATGAACCTGTTTCGGCACGTCCGCTTGATTCAGCTTTTTTTTTTCTTTCTTTTTTGGTCTCCACTTTTGTTGAGTAACCGCTGTAATTGACGGTGGCGGGGTGATGGTGGTGGTGGTGGTTAGTGGAAGTATTGGCAGTGGTGGCGGTGATGGTTGCTGTGGGTTTGAACTAATATTATAAAAGTAAAAAAAAAAAAAGGAAAGGTATAGATGGTAATGATTCTTGTTTCTCTTCCATGTCCCGGCAGCAGAATTTAGCAGCGCGATGCTACAAAAACAGAAAACAGGCGCCATGACAAAGTTTGAACTCAGGACAAAACAACCATTATGAAAAATTACGTTAGCAGCGACGATGCCTCTACCTCGGCCACGTCCCGCCACCAAAAGTAAGTTGCTCTCGGGGTTGTATACTGGAGACTAAGGGCCGCATCGAACCCTGGACGAAACAACCCCATCCCTGCTCGTTTTAGCTTGTTTGTTTCCACTCCCTAATGACCTCTTGCAAGGCTCTCAAAGTCACCCGCCTGCCAAACATAGTGCTTCCAGGTAATGAATGCATCGGTTGGCCCACGCAGGGACCAGATGATGAAAAACACGGTGCAAATCCAAGCTGACCTTCGCTATTTTCAGCACAGAATTGGGTCTCCTCTGCACAGCATTCCGTCACCTTGAGTTTGATCTATTTACATTGTGTTATCGAAGCCGCTCAATACTAGGCTGATCACAAACACATACACACACACACGCCGGTGCATCCTCCATGACCAGACCTTCAGACAGGGTTATCTAGTCCTTACCGTGGACAGGCGAGGGTACGAGGTGGTGAAGGGGAGGAGGAGGGAGGGGGGGGGAGAAGCACGTGGCTGGACTCCTCGCTCGCCTTATAACTCGATAAAGAAACCAACTCGTGGCAAGGGCCTTATTAAGCGTCTCAAGCACGGAAAAGGTCATTAAATCTGCTTCCCGACACACAAGTCTGCATTCATCTCCGCCAATCATCTCACTCTTCGTAAATATAGTAAAACCACCCGCTGAAGTGCATCCTTTTCAACCTCTTCCGTCCCGAGTAATGCATCAACGCCGAGGTAGAGGCTGTCGACTTTTCTTTTTTTTTCTTTTCCTTTTTTTTGTGACAAAGTCCGCGAGGAATCTAACCATGTGTTCCTACCCTCCCTTTCCCATTCATTACCCTCTTTTTCACTCACCTGCCCATGGTAAACACATAGAGGGAACACTGCCTGAAGGTCTGGCCATATGTGTGTGTGTGTGTGTGTGTGTGTGTGTGGGGAGAGAGAGAGAGAGAGAGAGAGAGAGAGAGAGAGAGAGAGAGAATAAATACTGCCTTTAAAACAATTATAAATACTACACGTACAGAACCTGTTTTGCCATATCGGTTATCATGAATGGGGGGTAGACTGGAAGTAATTGTAACGTGGTGCACATGACACAAACAAATAACGGCTAAATATGTCCTGTTCTGTTTTTGAAGCAGAGAGAAAAACAGGCGTAGTGAGGACACTTGGCTCTCACTGGTGGAACAGGGTTGACTATTTCGGATAGGTCTTCCTTGCCACCAAGCATGGGTCAATTATGAACTGAATACGAATTGAATTGAAACCGATTGAGAAAATAAAGAGTGGCAATAAAATTAATTTGAACAGACTGCAAAAAATGGGTAATTGGAATGGAATTGTAATGGAAAAGTACCTGATTTGTACTAAATTGAACTGGCATTTCTCTTCAATAGTTAATCACCTTGAATTAGAACTGAGGAATTTTTCTTTTCACTTAAATTGGATTTGAATTATAATTGGAGAAAAGGATTCACCCTGACTCAGTTTGCTTCCCCCACTCATGCATAACTGCCGCGCACTTAAAACGGTTTAGCATTCAAAACATATTTGTGGTGATGTTGATGGCAATGCAGACATTCTGACTAATCTAAACATTCAAATAAAATTAAAGCTCGACGAGATACTTCAGCGCCGAACTGTTAATTAATCAGGACGCTGCATCCGCTGCCGCGCTTGGTGGACTTCGCTGATTACAGGACGTGAAGAACGAGTGTCCAGGAACGAGACGCTTTGGCGATCTTAATCAATTCCGGCATGACTCCAACGCCTTTCTCTCTATATATAGATATATATATATATATATATATATATATATATATATATATATATATATATATATAAAATGAACTTCAAACGTGCAATTTAAAGACTTTTACGCATTCGCCCTCCAAGTGTATCCGGCAGCCGGTTACTTTTACGTGGGTAATGAAATACTTTTCCAACTCGATCCGCTGTAAATGAATCCATACTGTGCCCCGCCTGGCTTATGAGGCACGAGGCATTCATTTTCCTCAGCACCCTAACATACAAATGCGGACTGGGGCGCGCACGCACGCACGCATGCAAGCACATTCGCGCAAACACACACACACACACACACACACACACACACACACACACACACACACACACACACACACACACACACACAATAACATTGTGTAGGTTTCAGATTAATTTTCTTTAAAACAATATTTCCCGTGGAGGCCTTACTGATGCAGACAACAGTCAACACACGTTTCTTTTTTTTTTAATTCTTTTCACTACATTTCCTAGGCATAACAGTTCACCTCTTTTTTTTCTTCACCTGCTGAGCCGCGTCCAGCAGTAACGAGAGTGTGCGGGCGGCGGGGCAGCAGGTGGGCCGGCGCGTTGCTGTGTCTGGGCGCCGCGCCAAATTAAACCCATTTTCCGTGTCGCTGCATGAATGGCCCACTGAACGACCGCTGTAAAGATATAAACAATTAGAGCCACGCGCTCCCTTTCGCACGCCACTTAAAGGAGCCCTGCGGCAGCTTTACACATTTACTGAACACGTCAGCATACAAAATGAATCTGGTTAACCGACTAAACTCCGGCATGATCATAATTTTTTATTCCGCTTGCTCACTTGTGTGGCCATATTCGATTGTTGGCAAAGAAACACGGACGGAAGGAGGGGGGGGGGGTAATCAAACACAAGGAGCTTTGGCTGTGGAATACCTTTCACGGTTTTGCTTTTAACATCTTCCAGGCTTTCTAATAATCTTAAGAATGATGGTAGTAGTAGTAGTAGTAGTAGTAGTAGTAGTGGTAGTAGCAGTAGTTGTAGTAGAAGGGACAGCGGCAGTAGTATCAATACAGGCAAGTATGAGTTACAGTATATATTTCTCCCCTGCCGAATGATGGACGCCCCGCTGTCCCATAACAACGGCATCAAGGACGGTACGGCAGATATTTCGATTCTGATGGATGATCGCACGTCACTGGGGGCGCGGACAGGACGGAGTGGAGTGGTGACACATAGATACATTTATTTTTAGCTTACTACACTTCACATCTTTACCTCATCTAAAAAATAAAAAAAATTGTAATGCGTAGAAATAAAGCATTGTTGTTATATATATTTTCTTCAAAGTCGAACACGGCGGAGAACTGAACCGTGCAACCACAAACGTGGAAGTGTGAATTCGATCCCCTGGTCATGATAATACGTGTCCAGCTTTGGGTTGCAAAGTTATTAAATGTTATGGATTACTGAGGCGTGTGATGCAGTGGCCGGTGGGTGAGGAGCATGAAATATCAACGGTCGCATGGGCTCAGAATTGGTGCTAGTAGCTGAAAAGAATATAAGAGAATAAAAAGGCTGCAAGAGGCCGGTAGGTCTATACAAGGCAGCTCGTTTAAACTTAATCCCATCTAGCCTCACCACCCATGAATTTATCTAACCTCTTCTTGAATGTGTCGTATTGGCACTCACAACATGTCTGCCAAGCCTGTTTCAAATAGTATATATATATACAAAAAAAAAAGGGTGCCACAGTTCTTCAGGCGAAGATGAATTTCGGTGTCCAGGGAAAACATAAATACGGTGCTTTGCTTGCAACCCCAGAAAGACAGATACACACACACACACACACACACACACACACACACACACACACACACACACACACAGCACGCGCCTGCCCCAGATAACACCCCCGTCAAGTTTATCCTTCTTCCTTTGTCCTCTGAATGTCTCAACCCTTGCTCTTACTTTGCGCCTCCGTCCAAGTCATTATCTTAAGGCTCCAGAATAATGACTTCTCGCGAGCCCTCCCCTCTCCACACCACCACCTCCCCTGCCACCATTAGAGGAGTAGGGGTGAAGGGGTGAGGGGGGGGGGCGTCACTACTGCATACACTTTAACAGACGTCACTCACTTGTAGCAAACTTCTTCACGTGAGTCCGGTAGTTGTTTCTCGGAAGTGGTCAAGGTTTCTAATTCGTTTTTGTTTTCGTCAGGTTAGCGAAGTCTTGGCAGTGGTTGTAACTACTGAAGCAAGAATAGAAAATGGGGTTCATAGTCTCAGGGGGCAAGACTAAATTTGATGTGTTCGGAGGTCAGCCAGATGAAACATTACAGCCTGCTCGTGCCGTCCGCTGGGAAATTAATACTTTGGAGAGCCGAGCTTAATATCCAGCCAGCGCGGACCACCACAAGGGTAAGTCTAGCACGAAGCCACCCGGCAAAGTGGCTTGTCCCGTAGTACTAAGGATTCCGGTGACGCAGGTTTGAAGTTACGTGGCTTGTTGGGGGAAGAGAGGGAGGGAGGGAGAGCAGGTGAGTCCTCAAATGTCCACCCCCAACAAGTAATTATTATGTCTGACAGAGGGAGGTGGTCCGTCTGCATGGGTGTCCAGTGTGTGATATAGCTATGACTTATTCGTGTTTATAAGCTAATGATCTGAACTGTTTTGTGAGGTCTTGTCTAATTTTTATCTTGTCTAATAAACTTGTCTAATTATCTACATGTGTCCAGAAACATAGAGGAAAAGTGATGCAAATACACTTCTTTAAAAATCACACCTTTTAACTTATTATTAGAAAACCAACGTACGCTGCATTTCATCAATAGTAAACGGATTCCCACAAAACGACAGGCGGCCACGCGGGTTCAGAAACAACAACGACAACTACACACCGTAACTCAATTGTTTATTCAAAATCCCTCGACTGGTGTGGACGATCTTTTAAAGCCTTTACATGAAGAGCAGCGGCAACAGAGAAAAGAGCCAGCATCAGTGAGGAATATCCGTATAAAGTTCAGTGTTTGTTTACCGTTCAGTCATTAGAGAAGAACCGCGACCCAAAAAAGGGAAAAAAATAAATATAAATGAAATAATAATAATAATAATAATAATAATAATAATAATAATAATAATAATAATAATAATAATAATAATAATAATAATAATAATAATAATAATAATTTTTACATTTAGTTAATTGACACTTTAACTATTACTCCTCCTTCTAAGCCTATTTACCTTATTTTTCTTCCTCTTCCTCCTCCTCCACTATTCTCTCTCTCCGTTTCTTCAGCTCACATTGTCTCCTCATTCTTTAGCCATCATATTTTCACCTCCTCTATACCTTATCTTTCTCCTCTTCCTTTTCTTCCTTCTCCTCATCTCCCAATTTTTTCTTTTTCATCTTTTCCTTATTCTTTCTTTCTTTCATCTTCTTCGTGTCATTACTCTTCCTCTTCCTCCTTCTCCTCTTCCCTCACCTAGCTAAGACATTCCCGGCTGGTAAAGAAGAAAAGAAAGAGCGATGATAAAAAATATTTGTATCACTATATCATCTCCACACTCCATAAAGAGAATGATCCACTTCGTTAGCGCCGTATGTGTCGCTGTAACTTTTGTGCGGTGCAATGCGCGAACGTCCACCGCCAGACGCATTTCCGTGAACTAATTGCTAACTAACTAATTTTACTCTGCCGTGGCGAGGAGAGGAGAGGCGAGGCGAGGATTGTTGAGATGATTGGATGCAAGGAGGAAATATGCTACTAGTGTTGGGGGGGAAAGGAGAGGGGGGGGGGGGGGAGGAGTAGAATGGGGTGTGTGTGTGTGTGGGGGGGGGGGGAGAAGGGGGTAGTGTGTGTCTTCGTGTGTACAGATATAAAGATAGATAAATAGATAGATAGATAGACTGGCAAAAAACTATAGTATCAGTTATCGATGATTGACCTCCTCCTCCTCCTCCTCCTCCTCCTCTTCCTCTTCCTCTTCCTACCGTTTCTTTCTTCTATTTCTTACACGTTTCTTTTTTACTATACTTCTTACCACTGCTCCTCCTCCTCCTCCTCCTCCTCCTCCTCCATCATTCTCTCTCGATCTCTTCATTTCGCGTTATGTCCTCATTTAATAGTCATCATTTTCTCTTATTCCTTTTCTTCTTCTTGTTGTTTCTTCCCCTCGCCTTCCTCTCCTTTATCTGTCACTATCTACTCTTCATTATATCTTCTGCACCACCATAATCACCACCCTCTTCTTCTTCTTCTTTTTCTTCTTCTCCCTCCTCCTCCTCCTCCTCCTTTATCTTTCCTTCACTATCTACCTTTCTTTATCACCTCTGAACCACCATCACCACTATCATCTCCTCCTCTTTCTCTTCTTCTTCTTCTTCTTCTTCTTCTTCTTCTTCTTCTTCTTCTTCTCCCTCCTCCTCCTCCTCCTCCTTTATCTTTCCTTCACTATCTACCTTTCTTTATCGCCTCTGAACCACCATCACCACCTCCTCCTCTTCTTCTTCTTCTTCTTCTTCTTCTTCTTCTTCTTCTTCTTCTTCCTCCGCCTCCTCCTTCTCCTCCAGCAGACGGAGATGAGAAAGAGGTCCTGACTTCACACCAGGAAATATTGAGGATTTATAGCACTCACGTTATTTATTGAGGTGCGTGAGGAAGAGCCGTGCCTCCTCCTCCTCCTCCTCCTCCTCCTCCTCCTCCTCCTCCTTACTCTGCTCTACTCATTCCTCCTCTCCACCTCCTATTCCCTTTTCTTAATTAAAGTGTCTTCTTAATATTTTTTTTCGTTTCTTCTATTCATCTTTTTTTTCATTCTTCGTTTCCTTCTATTCCCTTCCCTTTTTTTGCTTTCTTTCTTTCTTCTTCTTCCTCTTATTATCATTCTCTTTCTCCTCCATTATTATTATTATTATTTTTTTTATTATTATTTTCATCATTCTCATTCTCCTTGTCTTATATACCTTCTTCACGTCTCTCGTTCTCCTGTAGTTTTTCCTTTCTCTGCTCGGTGTCCTTCTCTCTCTCTCTCTCTCTCTCTCTCTTTTCTTCTCCTTCGGACACGCGGGACGAAATGCATTACTGACGCCTCGATAGGATCTCCGAGAATCATTATATTTCACGGGTAAATGTTGATAAATGATGCCTTCACTCCACTCGGCTCCGGCTGTCCCCTCTCTCTCTCTCTCTCTCTCTCTTATCTTTCTCTCACTCTTTTTCTCATACATATACACACCCACACATCCACATCTAACACACACACACACACACACACACAGAGAGAGAGAGAGAGAGAGAGAGAGAGAGAGAGAGAGAGAGAGAGAGAGAGAGAGAGAGAGAGAGAGAGAGAGAGAGAGAGAGAGAGAGAGAGAGAGAGAGAGAGAGAGAGAGAGAGAGAGAGAGAGAGAGAGAGAGAGAGAGAGAGAGAGAGAGAGAGAGTGTCACACTATTCGCCCAGCTCTCTATAAATGACAGGAAAGGAACGGCGGCAAATATCTCAACATGGAGCAGGATTTCAAAATTTCAATCAACACGAAGCTGCTTGTCTTTTGATTTAGCTTGGTTCCTTCTTTCCTTCATGCACCCCACCCAGCTGGTCCCCCTATTATTCCTACTCTCGTCTTCCTTACCCTCCGGCTCCTCCCAAACCACCACGCACCCACCCTCCAGCATATGTACCTTCAGAAGTTGTGAGAACGTGAAGGAGAAAGAAGAGGAGGAGGAGACATAGAACATGGATCTATTCTGCTCCTTAGGCCCTTCGTGCCTGCAGAGCATAATATCAAAGCTCTTCGGTACGTACATTTATTTAGTTTACTCCTGACGTAACAAAGTAGCGGCCAATGCGAATTTAAATATGATAGTTTCCGCACTTACCGCTTCTGAAGGAAGGTTGTTCCACTGATGGATGACTCAGTTTGAGAAAAAAAAACTCCTAACAATGTTTGTACTACATCACCTCGCTTGAATCAGTTGCCATTTTATATAGATTTTCAGTTAATCTGGAGTTGAAAATCCTTGGAGTTATCAACGTAGCTGAAATTCTCCAGGTACCTGAAAACCTGTATGAAAGCTTGAGTAATTTTCCATACAGCTGAGCCGTAAGGGGAGAATCGTTTTCGTAGCGTGTTGCTGAACTCTCTCCAGTAATTCAATGTCCTTCCTGTAATTTGGAGACCAGAACTGCACTGCATATTCCAGGTGGGATTTTATCATGAAGTTATATAAAGGAGAAAGAGGAGGAGGAGGAGGAGGTGAAGAAGAAGGAATAGGAGAGAGAGAGAGAGAGAGAGAGAGAGAGAGAGAGAGAGAGAGAGAGAGAGAGAGAGAGAGAGAGAGAGAGAGAGAGAGAGAGAGAGAGAGAGAGAGAGAGTACATGGATTGCACAAAATACTGATAAAAGAAGTAAGAAAGTCAGTAAAAAACATCCAGAAAAAAACAAACAAAACGTCTGGCACTACAAATTGAAAAAGAATATATACGACATAAAGCACATGAAAAAAAAAACTAGATTGCCACCCATGAGGAGAGAGAGAGAGAGAGAGAGAGAGAGAGAGAGAGAGAGAGAGAGAGAGAGAGAGAGAGAGAGAGAGAGAGAGAGAGAGAGAGAGAGAGAGAGAGAGAGAGAGAGAGAAAAGACGAGAACACGAGAAGAAAAAGACAAGTAAGAAAAAATGAAACGAGGGAGAGAACACACGCCCACATACACACACACACGCACACAGACACACACAAAAAGAAGAAAAAAACATGCCCTTCCCTCCCCCCCCCCAAAAAAAAAAGTGAAAAAGTAGGACTAAAAAAGTTTAGAGGTATTCCTGGCACTAAAACAAAGGAGTGCCAGGGAACGAGAAGGGGATGATGGTCGGTATATGGACGAAGGGAAATGAAGGGTAGGGGCGAGAAGGGACGAGGAGGAGGAGGAGGAGGAGGAGGAGGAGGGGGACGGATGACTGACTGGCAGGCAATATCAAGGCTGCGAGGTAGGGAGAGTGAGAGGAGACAAGGAAGAGAGGAAGAGAGATAGGGAAGAGGTAGAAGAGAAGGGGAAAGTGATGGGGAGGGAAGGAAAAGGAAAAGAAAATAGAAAAGGTAGGGAAAGGAAAGGAAGGGAAGGGAGGGGGAGGAAGGGGAAAAGAAGGGGAAAAAGGGAATAAAAGAGAAGGGAATGAAATAGAAGGAAAAGAAAGGGTGCCATCATCCCTCACGTCTGGGGGATGAACACCCAGTTTACGTACGCTGCTATGTTTAAATAAAAAAAAAAAAGAGAGAAGGCAAGGAAAGGGAATGGAAGGCAATAGAAGAAAAGAGAAAGGAAGAGAAAGGTAGGAAAGTGAAGAAAAGAAAATGAAGGGATGAGAAAAGAAGGAAACGCGAGGGAGAGGAAAAAAAAACAAGGCAAGGGAATGGAAGGAATATAAGAGAAGGGAAGGGAGGGGGGAGGAAAGGAAGGAAAGAGGAAAACGAAAGGTAAGTCAGGAAAAGAAATGGAAGGGAAGGAAATAAGAGAGAAGAGATGTGATAGGAAGGAAAGGGAACATAAAAAAAGTAAAGGGAAAAGAAGATAAAGGGAAGGGAAACTAAAGGAGAGGTAAAGGAAGAAGGTAAAGGAATGTAAGGGGAACCAGGAGAGTACGACTAATCATCGGAAAATTGATCTTTGGCTCCTTTGCCTGCAGCCTCTTTAAACACATAGAGGAGAGTGGGCAGTGGCAAATTGAGGGAGAGGAGGAGGAGGAGGAGGAGGAAGAGAAGTAAGTTGTGGAAGTGAAATTAGTGAAAGAGGAGAAGCAGCAAAAGAAATGGAGGAAAGCAGAAGTAAAGGAAGGAGGAGGAGAGGAGGAGGAGGAGGGGAATGGGAAAGAGGAGATGAAAGTGACAAAAGGAAGTAGGAGGAGTAGGAAGTTGAAGAAGAGAAATTAGTGAATGAGGAGGAGGAGAAGCCGAAGAAGTAGGAACGGTGGAAAACATAAGTAGTGGAAGGAGGAGGAGGAAGGGAAGGAAAAAAAAAGGGTAAGGAGAAAGCGACAAAAGGAGGAGGAGGAGAAAGAAAAGGAAGAGGAATGGTAAAGAAAACAGTGGATGATGAAGAGGTGAAAATAAAGAGAAAAATAGAAGAATAAAGGGAAGGTAGGAAAGATGAGAGAGAGGAAGAGAGAGAAGAGGGGAAAATAAAAACGAGGGGATGAGGGGAGGGAAACGCGTGGCAAAATAGTGAGAGGAGAACGGAAAAGAAGAAGGGAGAAGAGGAGGAGGAGGAAGAGGAAGAGAGGAAGGAGAAGGAGGAAGAGGAGGAGGAGGAGGAGGAGGACAGGGGGATAAGGAGGAGTGAGAGAAATAGGAGGAAGTAGTGTTTGCAAGTAAAAGAGGATTAGAAAATAAGAAGAGGAAAAAAAAAGAAAAGGAAGAGGAAGAGGATAGTGGATGAGTAGAAGCATACGGAAAAGGAGTAAGAGGAGAGGGTTATGGAGGAGCGGAGAGAGAGAAAAAAAGGCGTGGAGAGGAAGGGAGAGAGAAGGGAGAGCAAGACGGAATAATTTAATTAGTCATCATTACAGAGGCTGACAGGCCGGGCACTTCATCCTGTTATGTCCACCGCTCTCTCTCTCTCTCTCTCTCTCGCTTGGAATGATATGAATTTTATAATATTTCTATGGTTTTTAATTAATGTGTTTATTTTAATTGGAAAAGTTGTTCATATCTTTAAAAAAAATTTTAGAAATACCTTCTTGTCCAATTATTGAAGAGTAAATTGCAATAAAAGTCGCCGAGTCAGTTTCAGAATCCCGCGGAGGAGTCTCGATACTCCCCCTTTGAAGATGATTAATTGGTGGAAAAAAGGAAAGATAAAAAGGCGGACTCTTCCTGAGTTTCACAATAGACTGGAGATGGTCCTGCTGCTGCTGCTGCACGCTCCTTGCCTTGGGCCGCTGAGACAAAGGCGAAGCAGCTCGGCACAGCGTGGGTCGGCCCATGGCGTGGCGGGTAAGAGATTCACGTTGGCAGATTTAGAGTGAGATGAAACGCATCCTGCACATTTGAAGACATTTAACCGATGTAGCAAATTCAAAGAGTAAGATGAAAATGTACTTAAAACGCATTTAGAAAGAAGTGATAAAATTTTCTTGTAAGGTAATGAAAAATGTACTTAAAACGCATTTAGAAAGAAGTGATAACAGTTTCTTGTAAGGTTATGAAAAATGTACTTCAGACATATTCAGAAAGAAATAATGAAAGTTCCTGGTAAGGTTACGAAAAAGACAGGAAAACAAAAAGGGGTCACGGAACTTGGTGCAGTACTGTCAATGTGTAGTGTAAAAATAGTGATTCTAGGTTGTCGAAGGGGCGTAATAGTGCATGCCTGTGCTGACCCAAGAAGGATACGGGCACCTCTCTGCAGATTAAAGTTCAAATATTTACTTTTCTGAACGGTAATGTGAAAAAGTGGAGTATCGTCCTCCTTCAATTGAACAAGTTCCAAGTGACACACGGCGGCCAATTGTGAGGCTCTTAAGGCCGCTAAACATCCTTGTCTTTGAAGCTGACATGCCAAGGTAGAAACTAAAACAACCACCTGGAATCATAAACACCTCCAGAGCGCTAAGGGTGTCAGAGGAAGTAAATCAGAAGGGGACAATACGCAGTGAATCAGCATGAAAAAAATCGAAAATACACGAATTTGAGTTCTTTAAGTATATACTGAAATGCTTGGAGGAAAAACGCTAGTCTGATGCAATGGGATAAGCCTGAAGTCTACGAGGATTTTGATGTCACGAGTTAAATGCCGTGGAAGGATGGAGAGAGGAGGCATCAGCCCAGGAGTGGAAGGAAGGGTGTGAGTGAGAGGAGTGAGAGGTGACTGGTCAATGAAAGGGAGAGAGAGAAGTGTTAGAGGGAGCAGAGGACGGAAAAAGCTTCTCCCTTCAGCGATAAGGGGGGGGGGGGGTGAAGAGAGAGAGAGAGAGAGAGAGAGAGAGAGAGAGAGAGAGAGAGAGAGAGAGAGAGAGAGAGAGAGAGAGAGAGAGAGAGAGAGAGAGAGAGAGAGAGAGAGAGAGAGAGAGAGAGAGAGAATGAGGAACAATAGCCATTCAATAAAAAAAGTCTGCAAAGGTAAAAGAAAAAAAAAAAAGACGGCGGCAACAACAACAACAATAACAACGATGACGAAAATATTTACAACGGCAAAAAAAAGCAAAGAACAACAACAATAACAACGTCCCTTCGAAGCAATTTTGCCGACACTATAAATGACGCAAAAAGTAAACTGAGGCGAGGGAAAGTTACGTGAGCGAGTGAGTCAGATCGTGTGTGTGTGTGTGTGTGTGTGTGTGTGTGTGTGTGTGTGTGTGTGTGTGTGTGTGTTTCACTTGTGCATCAATCTCAACTTGCTCCCATTCCACTGCTTATGTGAAGAGGAGGAGGAGGAGGAGGAGGAGGAGGAGGAGGAGGAGGAGGATCAGGATGAGGATGAGGAGGCGGTGGGGGAGAACAGGAATATGAGGGTCTACGGTCGAATTACTTTACACTTTATCCTCTTCCAGGACAGTCAGGTAGATTCTCTCTCTCTCAGTACTTCCTGTAATCTACATTTTTTTTGGGGGGTACTATCCTAACCACGAGCATTTACACTTTTTTGTATGATTCAACTAATTTCCCTTCTCAAGACGTACGAAACTAAAATAAGCTACAATAACTTTGTAACCCAAGTCCGTTTTGTCCTTCAGTTGTATTCTTAATACAAAGCCAAAATTATTTAATCTCTGCTTTCCATTCATCTATCTTCTTTGGTGGCATTCTGGAACCCGAAGAAACAAAACCCGAAGCAAATTTAAGATATTTTATGGTAACTTTAATACCGCTTTTCCTTTTTCATCACAGGAGCTGCCTTGTATATTATCCAACCCGCCTCTTGCAGACTCATTACGTTCTTATGTTCTTAGCTACTCCTTCACTATAGCATTACAGAACCCAACGAGACATAGGCTACAGCGAACTTTAGACATTTATGGCCAACAAAACACCAATTTACCTATTGATTCATTTATCTTCTTCTTCCCCTCTATAACCAACAACTCTTCTCCCTCGGTAGGTTTCTTGTTTCCGCCTTCTAGAAGAGCCAGAACCGAGGGCCATATTCGCAAACGCTTCAGTCCTTTAGTTTATGTATGTTAAAAGGATTATAGAAGTAGTGGGGGTTACCATGGGTGATTTCATGGCCCTCGTGATTTTTTTTAACAGCAAGGGGGAGAAATCGCTCCCATAAAAGAAAGTAGAGAAGAGTGGCTAAAAGAGAGGTCAATTTCGAATGGAGTAGTCGAGATTTTTTAACGCCATGAATGAAAAAAACAACAACTCATGTGAACCCGACTAATCTTGTCTGTGGTCTTGAAAAACAATCATAGCGGGAGTCTGAAGTGTTCGAGAATACGACACAGGGCCTCAGCTCACCAAACTCCCGCTTTACATATCAATTACAGGCGCTTGCTCCCATTCCCTCAACAGTGTCTCTTCCATATTCAAGCACAGCCGAAGCAGGAAGGGTCAGAGATGGAGAAAGGGTGATATTTTAGTCCTTTCAATACTTTCATTTTACTCTCTCTCTCTCTCTCTCTCTCTCTCTCTCTCTCTCTCTCTCTCTCCCCTACACACTTTGCCGATCCATAAACAGAGTGAAGGCGAGGGATGGCTAGGGAGAGAGATTAGGAAGTCATTAACCTTTCCCTTTCTACTCCTCGGTGTCACTATATACTTTTTTCTCAGAGTCCCACGTTCCTCTCTCCTTTGTACGCTCTCTTTGTCGATTTCTTAGCATGGTGAACACAAGGAAAGGATAAACGCTCACCAATCTTTCTCGTTCTTCTTCCCAGTGTCACTATATTTTTTTTCTAGAGTAATATGTTGTTTTCTTCTTTCTACGCTGCCTTAGTCGTTTTTTGAGCATGGTAAACACAGAGATAAGAGGTTTAAGAGTTCATTAAGCTCTCTTCCTACTTCCCAGTGTCTATATGTTTTCTCTGCAGTCCCATATTGGTCTGTCCTTTCCACACTGCGTTTGCCGGTTTTTAAGTGCAGTAAACACACATGAAGGAAGGGTTCTGAGCTCATCAATATTCCACTTTCTACTTGCCACTGTCACTTATCTCTAGTTCGGTATAACAAACAAAGACCCCAAGAATATCCGCTGAGAGAAAATGACTAACGAGGGAAGTTTGAGAATGAGAAGGAGCAAGTGGTCGAGGGATGGAAAAGAGAACACTGACTAGCCTCTAATCCCCGCTCCTACAAACGAGTGAAGAAAATCGTCTGAATTGAGCAGGAGAAAACATATTTATGGAGTCAAATGGGTAAACCGTCGTGATACTTTCTGTTATGGTGAAGTTTCCTTGTACCACCACCAACACCACCACCACTAAAACCACCACCTCCACCTCCATTACCACCTCACACGACCACCACATACCAGCTCCTGCATGCACCATCACAACCAGCAAGGATACATAAGAAAGAGCAGAGGTAAATCAAAGGCTGAGAGGGAATAAAAAGCAGCAGAACACAATACATATTATCCCCCCACAAACACACACGACGGAATACCTGGAAAACCTCTCCCGTAATACCTAGACCAACAAACAGGATAGCAAAGTAATACAGAGCGAGATCAAGGGAGGGAGAAGAGGGTTTAGGGGGAATAGCTATTTATTACCGAACCAACAGACTTACGTTGCCAAAGCCGCCTCCAGAGTTATTAATGATCCTCGTCACCACAAGATTCTTACCTGGAAGAGAAGAAAGGTGAGCACGTTAGTAAGCACACAAAAGGCACGTCTTACCATATTACAAAAAGGAGAGAACATGAAGACAAAAAGTAGAAAAAGAAGATAAAAGCTAATCACAAATAGAATATAGGAGGCAACATAACAAAATTAACATGAAGTAGAACATCGGTACTGGCTATAAACTCTGACCCAAGAATCGCTGCATAGGCTAGTTAGTCACCAGTTTAGAACAACAACAAAAATAAATAAATAAATAAATAAAATGATAAGGCCCTCCTGACTATTCTCCTTGTAACTACTTTTAATATATCTTTTTACAGTAATAGAGACAGCTCAAGGGCAAAATAAAGAACAAACAAAAAATACCGCTGGCGCTGCTTCTATAATAATTAATAGTAGTAAGAATAGCCGAAGGAGGGACAAAATCGGATCAGAGGAGTCTTGATACACCCCTGCCACGTGGAATGTTGCTCTCCTCGCCGACCTCAGTTCGTCTCCCACTTCCCTTCCATCCTTCAACAATGTACACTGTCACTGCTTACCTCTTTACTGAATGTTTACCTTACCATCTCCTACTTCCTACCTATCTTTATCTCTTTACTCACTGGTTACCTTACTTTACTTATCTCCTCCCTATCCACCGAAAGAAGGACCGATGGGAAAGGTAGGGAAGGGAAAGAAAGGGAAAGAAATGGAAGGGAAGGGAAAGGAAGGGAAAGAAAGGAAAGGGAATGGAATGGAAGGGAAAGGAAGGGAAAGAAAGGGAATGGAATGGAATGGAATGGAATGGAAGGGAAAGGAAGGGAAAGAAAGGTAAAGGAAAGGGGAGGGTACAGTGCTGCTCTCTAGTTTCCGGGTCTGTATTTAACCGCGAGACTTGCCGTGAGGAGAGTCCCAAGGAGTCAACAGTAAGGAGGATCGGATAATATATTTTTGTCCGTAACTGTACATGTAAACTAGCTATACAGAGATAATTTAGGGTGTAGAAAGGGAATAGTATATCAGAAAAAAGAGGATGCGTAAAATGTTGATGAATTCATGAACGTAGAAGTATATTTGCGGTCTTTGATACTGAAATACATAAAAATACAATATCACGTAGAAATGCGGATCGTGTAGTAAAATCCCGAAAAAACAAATGCAAGTAGCAATCACAGAACTATTTTTTTTTTAATAAGAATACCATGCTAAAAAAAATTAAAGGAAAAATTCACCTGTACATCTTTCATTCTGTTCACACACACACACACACACACACACACACACACACACACACACACACACACACACACACACACACACACACACACACACGCACGAACGGACCACAATAATTCATACTCGATCACCGGAAACAAAAACACAAGACAATATCCCGAACGATAAAACAGCGCAAGAAGGAGTGAATGAATTCCCTCAAAGAGAAAAAAAGAAAAGAAAAAATACGTCCGCGGAGTTTGGAGCTCGATAAGACTGAGAAACGTCGGTCTGGGGATGAGGGAAAAGAAAACGGAAAGAAAATCGTAAATAAGAGAGCAAAAAAAACGTGCGAAGGAGGAAATCCGGAAGACCACTTGTTACATGTTGCGTGAGCGGATGATTATTAAAGCTGCTTCCCTTCCTCTTCTTCATCATATTCTTTATACATTTCTTACTTCTCATCTACCTTCCTATCTTCCTCTTGCTTACCTATATATCTATCATACCTGCCTGCTTCCCTTTTCCATTACTGCGCACCTTTGACTCCTTACCTTACCTTACCTATCTCCTACCTTAGACCTATCGCCCTACATCACCATACCTACCTCTTTACTCAATGCTTACCTTTACCTTATCTGTCACCTACTTCCTACCTATCCCACGACAGCACTGCTTACCTTACTTTACCTTACCTAGCTCTCACTTTTTGCCTATCCCCGACAGAAGAACCGATGGGATGGAAAGGAAAGAGAAGGGAAAGAAAAGGGAAGGGTACAGTGCTGCCTCTAGTTTGTTAGTCTGTATTTAACCTTCCCGTTTATCCTTCACGAGAGGTCCTACGCTACTTTCTCTTCTGGCTCGGCGGCGTCTGGCTCGATGGGTTCTCGGCGGGGCGGGAAAAATAGTGGAGCGGCGGGCGGAGGCATCAATCATCGCTATCAGGGACGCGGGGCAGAGGGCGAGGCGGGGAAAAAAAAGGGGACTGGGGGAATGCTTTCTCCACGGGGGCAGCGTCAACACACACACACACACACACACACACACACACACACACACACACACACACACACACACACACATCAAACGGTTTCCCGATTTCCCGATCCAGAAATGAATCTTTTGCCTCGACGCCACCCGAGCGCTTTAAAGTAAGTTATTAAAAGTCTCTCTCTCTCTCTCTCTCTCTCTCTCTCTCTCTCTTTCCCCACCTTCCTTCGTGTCGGTGAATGAAGTAGCTGTTTGGACATTTTTATCTTCAATTTGGTATTAAAATTTAAATGGGTCTATTGCCGCCCAATATATTCTTTTATCTATGATGCTTCGGAAAGACGGGGAAGAATGGAGGAAAAACAAAGAGAGAGAGAGAGAGAGAGAGAGAGAGAGAGAGAGAGAGAGAGAGAGAGAGAGAGAGAGAGAGAGAGAGAGAGAGAGAGAGAGCATTATTGAAGAGGAAAGGTAATGGAAAAGGAGGACAATGGAACATTAACACACACACACACACACACACACACACACACACACACACACACACACACACAAACACAAACACACAATTTCCGTAAGTAGACCATTAGTAAGCCCACAATGCAATGAAAAATAATAAATGTGTGTGTGTGTGTGTGTGTGTGTGTGTGTGTGTGTGTGTGTGTGTGTGTGTGTGTGTGTGTTGGGAAGAGAGAATACTTTGTTTACTCCTAATTTTTCCACAACTTTTTCCTTCCACTTCCTCCTCCTCCTCCTCCTCCTCCACCTCTCTTTACACTCCTTCAATTTCTTTTTTTCCCGTTGTCCCATTCTCACTTTGCAGCGCGTTTCTTTGCATCCTCTCTCTCTCTCTCTCTCTCTCTCTCTCTCTCTCTCTCTCTCTCTCTCTCTCTCTCTCTCTTAGCTTCTTCCCTTTTCCTCTCTTTGTAACTACTTCCTTCCCATCCTTCCCTCTCCTCGGCTCTCTCCCCTCTCTCCTTTCTCTTCAGCCTCTCTAGCTCTCCCTTTCCCTCTCTTCAATCTCTCTCTCCCCCCACCCCCCCCATTCGTTGCACCTCATGGCTACCTGACGGGGCGGTATCTCCTGGACACCTTTTGGCGGGTCCTCTAATGGAGTTTCAGAGTCTGGCAGGAATTTTCAAGGTCGCTCCTACTGTTTGTGACATTTTCTTTCAGCGTCCTCCTCTACCTCTCCCTCTTCTTCCCTCCCTGCCTCCCTGGACTCTTCTCTCTCAACCTCTCTACCCCTCCCTTCCTCACGTATGGGGGGCTCCACTCACACAGCTCTTCTGGACAGAGTGGAGTCTAAGGGTCGTATCATAAGACATTTCACCACCCAAGAACACATATTTGACAAGGCTTTCGTAGGAGTTGTGGGCATTTCCAGGAGTAGTTTTGTGACCCTATTGATAGTTTGACCGTTCCTCTGTACCGTGAGCCTGAAGAAACACTCATTAGAACCCGACTGACCCCCTCTTTAACCTTAGAAATTGTTAATGTGAGAAGCGAAAGTGTCTTATAATACCAATCTAAGGCTCTTCGTCTGATCAGCTCTCCTCCTCTTACTGACAGCCTTCTACCTCTTAAATTCCGCCGCCATGTTGCATCTCTTTCTATCTTCTATCGATATTTTTATGCTGACTGCTCTTCTGAACTGCTAACTGCATGCCTCTCCCCCTCCCGTAGCCCCGCTGCACGCGACTTTCTACTCATGCTTATCCCTATACTGCCCAAACCCATTATGCAAGAGTTAACCTGCATCTCCATTCTTTCATCCCCTTCACTGGTAAACTCTGGAACAGTCTTCCTTCGTCTGTATTTCCTCCTGCCTATAACTTGACCTCTTTCAAGAAGAGTGTATCAAGACACCTCTCCATCCGAAATTGACCTCTCTTTTGGCAACTCTATCCTTATCACTATATGAGAGCAACAGTTAGCGGGCTTTTTTTCTACATCTTCTTTTTGTTGCCCTTGAGTTGCTCTCTGTGCTGTAAAAAACAAACACCTTCTACCCTGACCCTCGCCTATTTCTTACAGCATCCCCAAACCCTTATCTATTTTTTTCTCTCCTTCACTTGTTGTTGCTGTTGTTGTTGTTTTTACTTCGAATGCATCTAAAATGGGAATAAATGTGGACACGAAGAATGTCCGGATACACACACACAAACAAACAAACAAACAAAACACCAACAAACTAAAAGACAAAAGAAAGTAAACAAGACGTGAGTGAAAGCGCACGTGATCTATTTTTATTGATTATAGAAAAAATACAAACCTGAATCTAAGGGAAGAACAACGGCTGATAATATACAGTTATGAAATACACTTCTGAGCAAAGATAAAGTTGCTGGCACACGCTACAGCTGCACGTGGCCTCGGTGCTAATCTCCGTCGCTTTCATTCGAATTTATTCAGTCTTATTATTCAAGCGCAAGGCAGGGGGTTGGAGGTTAGTGAGTTCAGGGGAAAAAAATAAATCCCTAAAATATATACGAGGTTTATCATAAAAGGACGAAGGGGAATTGAAAGATGCAGGGAAAAAAGGAATGGAAAGGGGCAGGAAAAATTGAATATCAAAGGAGACTAGGAAAAAACGAAGGAGGAGGAGGAGGAGGAGGAGGAGGAGGAATACAAAGAGGAAGAGAAGATAATAAAAAATGTGGAAAATATATTGGTTGAAGAATATAAAACGAAAAGAGGAAAAATCATTGACTGGGGAAAACGAACAGATAAGGATAAGTAAGAGGAGGACAAAGGTAAGGAACAAGAGGACAAAGGTAAGGAACACGAGGACAAAGGTACGGAACAAGAGGACAGAGGTAAGGAACAAGAGGACAAAGGTAAGGAACAAGAGGACAAAGGTACGGAACAAGAGGACAGAGGTAAGGAACAAGAGGACAAAGGTAAGGAACAAGAGGACAAAGGTAAGGAACAAGAGGACAAAGGTAAGGAACACGAGGACAAAGGTAAGGAACAAGAGGACAAAGGTAAGGAACAAGAGGACAAAGGTAAGGAACAAGAGGACAAAGGTAAGGAACAAGAGGACAAAGGTAAGGAACAAGAGGACAAAGGTAAGGAACAAGAGGACAGAGGTAAGGAACAAGAGGACAAAGGTAAGGAACAAGAGGACAAAGGCAAGGAACACGAGGACAAAGGTAAGGAACAAGAGGACAGAGGAAAGGAACAAGAGGACAAAGGTAAGGAACAAGAGGACAAAGGTAAGGACAAAGGTACGGAACAAGAGGACAAAGGTAAGGAACAAGAGGACAAAGGTAAGGAACAAGAGGACAGAGGTAAGGAACAAGAGGACAAAGGTAAGGAACAAGAGGACAAAGGCAAGGAACACGAGGACAAAGGTAAGGAACAAGAGGACAGAGGAAAGGAACAAGAGGACAAAGGTAAGGAACAAGAGGACAAAGGCAAGGAACACGAGGACAAAGGTAAGGAACAAGAGGACAGAGGAAAGGAACAAGAGGACAAAGGAGAGGCAGAATATCAGATAAATATAATAATAACAATAATAACAATCACAATACAAACAATATAAGAAAAAATAAACGAAGAAAATAGGAAGTGAAGAAAAAATTGGAAAAAAAAAACATTAGCATCAGCAACAACAGAAGACTCAAGAACCAGAAGAGTTAAGTGAAGCGAAGCGAAGTGAAGGAGAAGAAGGAAGGATTTAAGTGGAACACGGGAAGGAAGGAAGGAAGGGAAGAGGAGGAAGGAGTAGGTAGGGAGAGAGGAAGAGACAGGTAGGGGTAAGGTAGCGGAGGAGGAGGAGGAGAGAGGGGAAGCGAGGAGGAGGTAGCGTGATCGTTAAGATGAAGGCAGGCAATGAATGATGACCGAGCGTTGCAGTATTGACAACCTTTAAAACTCCAAATTCCTGAGTGACAGTTTTCCTATAGAGTCTGAACACAGGTGGGAGGAGCCAATGAGAGAGAGAGAGAGAGAGAGAGAGAGAGAGAGAGAGAGAGAGAGAGAGAGAGAGAGAGAGAGAGAGAGAGAGAGAGAGAGAGAGAGAGAGAGAGAGAGAGAGAGAGAGTGAGAGAGAGAGTACTACAGGTAAAGGTGGAGAGTATGGGGATATGGGAGTGGGAGAAGGAGAGAAAAGGGAAAGGGGAGATGTAGATGAGACAAAGCGAAGGGCTGTTGCAGGGGGGGGGAGCAAATATCTTTTCATGTCAAGGAAAACGCTGACGTACGAGGCGACAAAAGGAACACCAGCCAGCGCAACATTTCTTATTTATTATTATTAAACATATACATTTTTTTTTACCTGAGAAGATGGACTGAAAAGCGGGATGTAAATCTCTCTCTCTCTCTCTCTCTCTCTCTCTCTGTTTTTACTTTTCTAGACACTCGCTTTTACCTGTTTACCGACTAGCGGAATCACGAAACTCTATAGGTGCTTGAACTAACCTCTTATAACCTTCCTCTAATGCAGAAAGAAACATAAAAGCATCGCAGTATATCAAAATCATGAATTCCTAAGCCACTATAGAAGCAAAGGCTACGATGAGGAGGACGGGAGATAGAAAGAAAGAGGAAAGGAAGAGGAAACGGGAAGAAGAGGAGAGTCGAAGGAGGGAGATGAAATAGCAAGCGAAAAAACAATGAAGGCATGAGGTTTTAAGCTCCTATACAACCCAAGGCTACGATGAGAGAGACGGGGCTACAGAGAGAGAGGGAAAGAAGAAGAAAACGCTTTGAGAGGCAACAGTCGAAGGAGGGAGATGATTATACCAGGCCCCTATACAACCCAAGGCTACGGTGAGAGGGACGGGGAGGATGCAAAGAAAGAAATGAAGAAGAAAAGACTATAAGAGGAGAGTCGAACGAGGTACCAGGCGTCAGACAACACAATAACCACTCCCGAATCTCTCCGCCAGCGCCTCGTTTTCTACGCCGCTCCTTTGTTATGCTTGAGATTACGGGGAGAAAACTCTACGACTTCTTCACGCCCTGCTCCGGATTACAAAGGTTGAATAAGTCAGAAAGGCGTGTTCTGGCATCCTATTACTCTCTCTCTCTCTCTCTCTCTTATCTAGCTATCTGTTTATTACTCTTGTCTACATAAATAACTGATCACCTACCCATTAACCTAAACACCTACCTACCTACATGCCAATCTATACTTATATGAACCAATAATTAAAGGTTTTAGAATATAAAAAAAAACGAGGTAATTTCGCAAGACCTCACTCTTCATGCTGACCTTGTAATGATAAGGTAATACGTTTTCTACGGTGCAATATGAGTAAAAAATAAAAAAAATAATAAATAAATAAATTGCAGGAGAGTATGAGTTTGCCATTAAAGACTCTGAAAAAAAATATAGTGCCAGATTTTTCACACGTATTAGTATTTATTAAGAGTCATGTGGGTAGCCTGGCTTTTTTAATTCCACTTTTAGGACGGAGTTACTCAGACGTGTTGAATTTTCACCGAGGGAAGTCAACATAATATCAACTCATTCGTAAAACGTGGGATAAAAAGGTCAACAAAACTTAACTAATGACGCCTTGAAAAACGGGCTAAAAGAGACAAATCAACCACAGTATTGTTGACGACGACCAATATGACGTTAAAAAAAAAATGCTAAGATGAATCGGGAAGCAACATCAAATATCAAGTATCAGGCACCTTGAGGAGAGGTATATTGTTTTTGTTTTTTTTGTTTTTTATTGGCAAAGAAGGCAACTCAAATACCTAAAACAAAAACAGCAACTGAAATGCCCGCTAGACGCTGCTGAAAAAAAAAAGAGGTAAAAAAAGAGGTCAATATCTCCTCTTTTCTGGCCCCTCGTTCTGTTTTCTTTTGTCTGAGCAGCGTCTAGCGGGCATTTCAGTTGCTGTTTTTGTTTTTTGCATTTGAGCTGCCTTCTTTGCCAATAAAAAACAAAAACAACAAAACAAAAACAATATACATCTCCTCAAACGGTTACCAAACAAAGAGCGCATGGAATCTCAGTCTTCAAGAACCATTTAAACTATCGTGACATTTCGCATTCATTAATTAAGACTAAATGATCGTAAGCGAGTCCCTTTGTGTTATGTTCGTGAGGGGGAGCAGCTTCAGTAAACGCCACCGCAACAGCAAAAGATGGAAACTCACTCTCAAGAACCATTTAAACTATCGTGACATTTCCCATTCATTAATTAAGACTAAATGATCCTAAATGAGTCCCGCGGTGTTAGGTTCGTGAGGGGGAGCAGCACTAGCAAACACCATCAGCCGGCCGACACCTGTATCTTGCCCGCCTGCCTGCGCGGTAAGGGCGTGTGTTTGTTTACAGTTACGCTGAGGAGCCGCTGCACGAAGACAAAAGGAACTGATCGGTAACTGTAAACACCGACCTCTGTGTAATCGATCTCTGCTTGTAGGTTTGTAGCGAATGCATGCTCTCTCTCTCTCTCTCTCTCTCTCTCTCTCTCTCTCTCTCTCAATGTTTTAATCTGTTTGTCTGGTTTTCTGTCTGTGTCTTTGTCTATCAATATTTTTCTCTGTTCACCGTCCACACACACACACACACACACACACACACACACACACTTACACAGACGCGGCCAATTAAACTTTGCCTCTATTCAGTTCTGCAAATTCGGAATTCACTCACGGCGCGACTCCCTATTCCGCGCGCCGATAAAACTGGGTCATCCATTAGGGTCGGCCAATACCAAAAGCTGAATCGATATCACCATAAACATAACCACCACCACCACCACCACCACCACCATTGCAACCATCACCATCACCACCACGTCACAACTGTTATCAAATATATATATCACCATCACCACTCGCACCGCCATCATCACCACCATTCACCACCGTCATCATTCACACACACACACACACACACACACACACACACACACACACGCATACAAACCCAACAGTCACCACCACCACCACCACCATCACCAGAGCACATTATACCTCCATCTCCACAACATACATCACCCACCACCACCACCACCCTTGCTTCACCATTGCCAGCCACCATTACCGCCACCATTGACGTCCGCCTAATCCAGCCCAGGCATTCCAATTATAATGCCGGATCCGCCGCCACCGCCGCCGATTGTTATGTTAAACCCGTATGGCTGCCGACCGTCACGCTGTTGATCTTACATTAATCTCGGAATTGAAAACTGCTCCCAGCCACGGGTCGATTTATACTCCATCTCTTGGGTCAACACTGCATCTCCACCATCGCCGCTGCCACCATTACCACTATAACCACCACCACCATCACCATTATCACAGTCATTTCACGGCTTCCAGTGTGACGGAGATGAGCACCGAAGTCACGCGCAGCTATAGCATCTTCTCCGTCAGCGCTATCACCATCACTACTACCACCGTTACCAACACCATCACTAGCATTACCAGTCATTAACCAGTTTCCAGTGAGACGGAGATGAGCACCGAGGCCACGCGCTGCTATTGCGTATTCCCCAACTTTATTTTTACCTTCTCTATTAACTATTTTTACTTTCAGCTTCAATCACTATCCACTGGTACCTCCACAATCACTGCTAAGTCGTTTCCATCATCATCATCATCATCATCATTATCATCATCACTATCAACACTTTCTACCCACTTCTATTTTCACCTTCACTATCCTCTTCCTCCTCCTCCTCCTCTTCATTATCATCGGTCGTTTTCTGCAGTCAACATCATTATCATACCAAACCACCTCCCTCACCACCATAATCATCTTCATCTTCACAACCATCACTAACAAATCACCTTTTAAACCTGGTAGCTGCGGGGAACATGTATCTTAAAGGCTCCTCTAAGCGAATTAATGAGAAAAAAATCATCACTCACGCAAACCATTTCATAATATATAGTACCAATGCATTTGTGATCAGTTTGCGCATCATCTATTATTTTTTTTGTTTTTTTTGAGGGGTTTATATCACGGTAAAAATTTGGCCCATCACTGGTACACGGTAAAGCCACAAATTTGGCCCGTCGCTGTTACCGGGTTAATCCCTGTCAAACCACGTCTCCCACCACCGCCACCACTACCATCAAATACCTTCCATCTACACCCCCACCGTCACCATCTTCCCACCGCCACTAAGTTTTCGAATTTTGTTTTCCATATATTTTTGTTATAGTTTTTTTTATTTTTTTTATCTGGAGCTGTTCTTCAATTTCTTCCTCCCCATAAGCCAAAGAAGGAAAAACAAAAGGATAAGGGTAATATTGTTAACACTGCCACACAATCACGACGTTTTTGTTATTCTGGTATTGTTTCTTCTCCTTATTTCTGTATATCAAAAAAAAAA
>NC_066511.1:19176921-19241921 GCF_024679095.1 Eriocheir sinensis
GAACGTGAAAAAAAAAACACTCATGAGGACCCGATCAATCTCCTTTTCGGCATTTGAGGATAGTAGCTGTGAGAGGTGGAAGCGTGTGAGACTGCCGACCTCAAGATTCTTACATCGTGTGGGATAACTTCACCATTTCGTACGCAGCATTCCAAAAGCTACCAAAGAGGGAAGAAAAGTTATCGGGAATCTGAGCTGTGGTACACAAATAAATAAATAAATAAATAAATAAATAAATAAACAAATAAATAGATAAATAAATAATCAGTCTGAAAAAATGGGGATATTCTTATTTTGACATGTTTATTATGATTCGTCTATTACACCTTTGTTTTGATAAATACTTCTTTTCCTGATGTGAAGTAAATGGGAAGGTGCATGGAACCGCGGAATGCACTTATGAAAGAAAAACAAATCCGTGTTACCATTACCACCACCCCAGCCACCAACCACCACCACCACCACTACCACTACCACCACCACCACCACACCCACCACCACCACCACCACCACCGCCGCGCCTCACACCTGGCTCAACGTTTACCTGGCCGCCAGCCCATCGAGGGGATTGAAGTGAGGTCGAAGGGCAATCACGAAAAAGAAGCAAGTAAGCACGTATTATTACAGCTTGGCCTCAGCGTTATTCTTGCCGTTATGATTATTATTATTATTATTATTATTATTATTATTATTATTATTGGTATTAACATTTGAAACATTTGAAACATTTATTAATAGCCTATTAGGTACAGTTACATATGTTGTATGTATTGTTAAAGGCCAGCCTTTATATAAGCATAAGCTTTTCAGTGGCTCTAAGACTGGCCGTGGTGGTGGTGGTTGTGGCTGTAGTGAAGAAGATAATGATTATGATGGTTGTGTTCGAGGTGCTGGAGGTTGTAAAGTAGTAGTAGTAGTATTAGCAGTAGTAGTAATAATAGTGGTAGTATTAGCAGTAGTAGTAATAATAGTGGTAGTAGTAGCAGTAGTAGTAATAATAGTGGTAGTATTAGCAGTAGTAGTAGAGACGGCAATAGAAGTAGTAGTTTTAGTTAAGGGAGCAGCATTAGTATAAAGAGAAAATAAAATAAAGGACAACCAAACACGAGGATTTCCAAAGACCCAGAACTTACATCAAACCCAACAAGTTATTTATGTGCAGGGCCATATCACCGCCTCACCCCCCACCCACCCCACAAAAAAAAAAAGGATAAAAAAACTTGGAAAAAGGAAAATGATTGCCTGTCAAACACGCTCGAAAGTTAGGTTTAAACTGAAAACTTCTGAGGATTTTCTGCTCCGCTGGAAGTGTGTCGCGGGGGAATAGATCACCTGGGGAGGGTGAAGAGGCGATGCTGATTAACCTTTTAAAACTATCTACAATCACCTGTGTGGGGGGAGGGAGGGGGAGGGAGGGCGTGTGTATGTAAGTCATCACGGCCTGATCACGAGTTGGACTCGCTTTCGCCAGCAGATACCCTCATGACGTGAGCAAGTGCATGCTCATTATTGTCGATCTCTGGGTGCTGCCAGGACCTCACACACCACACACCCCATCGCCCTTGTTCAAGGGGGGACAGTAACCACTCCTAGTCAATGGAAATAATCCGGCCTGAGCGGGGCTCCAACCACCGCCTGTTTGGCCGTGAAGCCTTGCAGCGCAGCGCTCTACCGATTGAGCTAACGGAGCGGTTTGCACTACGGAGTGAGCCACCGAGTGTGTGTGTGTGTGTGTGTGTGTGTGTGTGTGTCCGATATTCCATGCAGTGTGTACCTTAATCACAGAAACATATCACTTAGGAGCGGAGTACTGCATGTGGGCGCCATAATGGAGAAGGGAAGGGTGGAGAGAAGGGAAGAGAGAAGGGAAGGGAAAGGAAAGGAATAGAGAGAGAAGTGGATAAAGAAAAAAAAAACAGATGACAGAAGTGGACGGAGGCGTGAGTGGACTAGAGCCAATAGGGGAGAGGAGTTACGTGAAATATGACTGTCAAAATAAAAATAAGAGATGGAAAAATTTATCAAAAGAAGAGACATGAGTGGCAAGGTGAGAGGAAGGGAGAGTCAAGGGGTGGGCGTTAAGTGGAAAAAAAGGATGAGTTAAAAGGGCAAAGACTAGTCCTTTAATTCAAACAGCTGTATATATATATAGCTCGATGGTAGGCGTGTGTATGGAGAAAGGAGAGGATAAATATTGTAAGAGAAGGGGAGAAAGTGGAAGGGCGTGACTCATTTTTAAGTCGATGAGAGAACGTGGGTGAAGGTGGAGGAGGAGGAGGGAAGGAAGGAGGGATGCGGGAGGAGGGAGGAGGTGGAATTCAGTACAAATGACCGACTGCCTGACTGACTGACTGCTAGACTGTAATTAAAAAGGCAGTGACAGGGAGGAACTGAGGACTATATTCTTGATCAATGCGGCGCCCAAGTACGTACACACACACACACACACACACACACACACACACACACACACACACACACACACACACATTTGACAAGGGTTTCGTAGGAGTTGAGGGCATTTCCATTAGGGTGGGGGAGGTAGTTTTATGATCCTGGTGGTAGTCTGGCAATACTCCTACCATGAACGCCAGTAAAAAAAACAAAAACAAATAGGAACTCGATTAATCTCTTTTGTCCTTTGAAGAAATAGTTGACGTGAGAGGCGGAGGCGTCTGATTATACTGACGCTAAGAAGGAAGAATAAGAACGGGAAAGAAATGGAGAGTAATCAACGTACACACACAAACAAACAAACACACGCACACACACGGACGGACACACACAAACACACACGCGGACGGATGGACACACAAAAACATGCGGACAGACGGACA
Organism: Eriocheir sinensis; assembly: GCF_024679095.1. Taxonomy (NCBI): domain Eukaryota; kingdom Metazoa; phylum Arthropoda; class Malacostraca; order Decapoda; family Varunidae; genus Eriocheir; species Eriocheir sinensis. Next base: position 19,179,759 of record NC_066511.1, read on the forward strand.
GACAAACGGACGAACGGACACACGGACGGACGCAGGCTGTTCCGTCAAAGGGCGCAGGGCAGGGCCAGGGCTCGGCCGGTCCTGGCTGGAGAGCTCTCGAGGACGCGGCTTCCGGACCTTAACTCAGTTGTGCCGCCATCGCTTTGAGGACCCGGAGCAGCAGATGTGTGGAATTTGCTGCAAGGAGGAGGAGGAGGAGGAGGTGGGGGAGCAGGCGTAGGAAAGGGAGGAGGAGGAGGAGCACGAGGTAGAGAGAATATGAAGAGTCAGAGGAGCGGGAGGAGGAAGAAAGATAAAGAAGGGGAGGAGGAGGACGACCACCACCACCACCACCACCACTACCCGCCACCACCACCACAACCACCACCACCACCACCACAACCACCACCACCACAACCAACAACAACAACAACAGAACAAGGAAGAAACCAAAATGCAAAAAAGAGAAAGAGGAGCAGGAGGAGAAGGAGGAGGAAAAGAAAATGATAAACTCATCAAAATTTACAAAGAAAAACAAACAAACAAGACGAAAAAGAAGACAGAAGATAGGGGAGAGGGCAACAATCAATAAATCAAACAAATAAACAAATAAACAAATAGATAAATAAATATAGACGGACGGAGGTCAACACTCATGACTGGAATTGACGCTGGGACAAACACACACACACACACAAAAAAAAAAAAGTATTGATAGATCGAGGTGACCTTCAATCTCTTTCAAAGGAGGAGGAGGGAGGAGGAGGAGGAGGAGGAGGAGGAGGAGGAGGAGGAGGAGGAGGAGGAAGAGGAGGAGGAGGAGGAGGAAGAAGTAAAAGAAGAGAAGAAGGAAAATAAGGAAGAGAAAGAGTAGGAGAGGAGGGATGTGACGGGCGGCGGATGCGTGAAGTAAATATAGGCAAGTAGAGGAGGAGGACACATGGAAAGACAGGCAGAAAGAAAGAAAGAAAGAAAGAAAGAAAGGAAGGAAGGAAGGAAGAAAGAAATGAATGAAGAAAGAAAGGAAAGACAGTCAGGAAGGAAAGCAAACGATGAAGAAGAAAAAGAAGAGGCAGCGACAAGAAGGGAACTGAAGGTGAAGGAAGAAGAGGACGAGAGGAGGAGGTGGGGGGGGGGACGCGAGGATGCTGGAAAAAATACGGCGTTGGGCGGCGTGTGGTGTCGTGGGGAATGAAGACGTTCCATCCGGGGCTGCCCCATCCCGAGGCTTTATGAGGGATGTGGAGCCGCGGAGAGGAGAGGAAAGGAGGAGAGGGGAGAGGATGGGAGAGGAGAGAAGAAGAGATGAGGTGAGGAGAGGGAAGGAGATGAGAGGAATAGGGGAGAGGAGATAAGGGGATAGGACTGGGGAGGAGGAGACGAGAGCAGAGAAGAGGAAAGAGCAGAACAGAGCAGACGAAAGGAAAGGAGAAGGAGGGAGAGGAAGGGAAGAGGAAGGGATAGGAAAAGAGGAGAGGAGGAGGAGAGGACGGGAGAGTAAAGGAGAGAGGAGGGAAGAGCAAAGCAGAGCAGAACAAACGAAAGGAAAGGAGAGGGAGGGTGAAGAAAGGAGAGAAGAGGAGGGGGAAGGAGAGGAGAGGAGGTGAAAGGAAAAGGGGAGAGGAAAGAGCAAACCAGAGCAGAACAACGAGAAGAATAGAGAGGAAGAGAAAATGAAGTGAAAGGGGGAGAAGAAATGAGGAGAGGAGAGGAGAGGAAAGAAGAGAAGAGAGGATAGGAAAGAGCAAAGCAGATCAAAACAAACCATATGACAGGAAAAGGAGGGAGAGAAGATGAAAGGAAATAAAAAGAAGGAAGGAAGATAAGGGCGAGAGATTGGCGATAAAATGAGATACTAAGGGAGAGAGAAGCAAGAACGAAGTGAATCAAATTAGTAAAATGGAAGATAACGAGAGAAATGTTTGCAATGAGGAACAGCAAGGGGAGGAAAGATAAAGACGGAACGGGAGTGAACAGGAAGAAAAGGAACAGAGAACGGAAAGGGGAAGAAGAGTAAAGCGAAGAAAAGTAGTGATCGCTAGGTGGGTGAGGTTAAGACAGAGAGCAGGGAAAAGAAAACAAAAGAATGAAAGGATGAAAAATGAAAGAGGAGTAAGAAGGACTATAAAAAAGGATGATGATAATGATTATGTGACTACCTGATAAAATTACGGGATGACTTATTAATGCAAAGAGAACATTATGGTTAATACGAGGACTAGGATCATGATGAGACAGAGAAAGGGGAGAAATAGACAGAGAAATAGAGAAAAGGAAGGATGGCGACGAGGAGAGCGAATGAAAGCAAAGGACACTGAACGGTTTATCAATACAAGAGCTCAGGGGAGAGGAGGAAGAGTAGGAATAGAGATATAGAAAGGGAACGGCGGATGAGAGGAGAATGGGAAGGAGGTCGAGGGTAGAGACACAGAGAAGAGAAGAAAGAAAGAGGGGTGAAAGGAACGGAAGGACCACGACGGGACAGAGGAAAGTGGGAGGGAGGTGAGGTAAAAAAAAAACACAAGAGAGGAGGAGAGTGGGAAGTAGAAAGGACAGGAAGGAAGGGTAACAGTACTCAGGATAAATTACATGTCCGGCTTGTATCAGAGACGTCCCGGAGAGGTTATTGTTTTCATATAAACCGAAAAAACGAGAGAGAGAGAGAGAGAGAGAGAGAGAGAGAGAGAGAGAGAGAGAGAGAGAGAGAGAGAGAGAGAGAGAGAGAGAGAGAGAGAGAGAGAGAGAGAGAGAGAGAGAGAGAGAGAGAGAGAGAGAGAGAGAGAGAGAGAGAGAGAGAGAGAGAGAGACAGAGAGAGAGCGAGAGAGCGCGAGAGCGAGAGAGAGAGAGAGAGAGAGAGAGAGAGAGAGAGAGAGAGAGAGAGAGAGAGAGAGAGCAGGGGGTGGAGGGAACGATTCATATATATATATATATATATATATATATATATATATATATATATATATATATATATATATATATATATATATATATATATATATATATATATATATATATATATATATGAAGAGAATCGTGCAGCAAGACTCCCCTCGAAATATATTGGAGAGTGACGGCATTAATCGGAGATCTTGGAACGATGAAAAATAGAGAAGGGAGTGAGGAGAGGAGGAGAGGGGAGACAAGGTAACCGGGAAACATGGAATAGCAGGCAACAAAAAATCTGGTTAGTATATTACGAGACTGACCGCTTGACTTGTAGTGATTTGATCTATTAGTGACTTGCAGAACAGATTGAGGCTATTGCTGTTTCTTGGAATGGGAACGTTTCATTCACTCGTGTCCCAACAAGGTAATGATATAAACGATATTCAAAGTTAATGGATTTACGTTAACTAGTCATGCAGTGAGGTTCTTCTTATGGGGTATGATTAAATACGAGAAAAAAACACCTTCCAATATATTTGTAACATCGTAAAATCATCTCCCTTGAATTGGGTTCGTTTCTGAAATAAACTTACTTGTGACTGACGTTATAATCTTCTTCAGGACATATATCAGATTTTCCCGTATTCGTTCCTTTTCTAGTGTAAAGAGGTTGATTGAATTCGAGTCGTTCTTCATAGAATTGTGTCCTCAACGATGATATTTTAGCGGTGTGTTGCTATATCGTTTTGTAACTGCACTGCATATTCCAGATAAGGTCTCACCAATGATTGAAGTTAAGATCACATGACTCCAAGCGCCTTACATTCAAAGTTCCTTGCGATGAATCCAGCCATAACATAAGTGTTCTTACAGGCGCCGATATCGTGCTTTGTATGCTTCAGGTCATTTTGCATCAGTGACACCAAGATCCGATTCCTCACGTAAGACCTGCAAAGCCTTCCCACGCTTGACGTATGCGTCGCAACAGTTTTTGGATCGAAAATGCATGACTTTACACTTGTCATGGATAAAAGACATTTGCCAATAAGGAGGAGGAAAAGGAAGGAGGAGGAGGAAGAGGAAGAGGTAACTGGAAAGAGGAAGAGGAAGGCGGGAGGCAGCGCGGAGAAAGTGTTTAGCGATGGAGATGAGATGGGAGGGTGGAAAGACAGCGTGGGAAGATAAAGAAGGAGGAGGAGGAGGAGGAGGAGAAGGAGGAGGGGCAGAGGCAGGAGGAGGAGTGGTTGTGAGAGAGGGAGGAAAGAAGAGAAGTGGAGTGAAGGAGGAAAAGAGGGAGGGGAGACAATGAGGACTGCAGATGGAGGGTGGAGGAAATGCACACAAGGAGGAGGAGGAGGAGAAAGAGGGGGAAGAGGAGGAGGAGCAATAGGCCGGTAATGAGGTGTCCTACAAGATAAAAGGGACGAGAGGCATCAGTTAATGTGTGGAGAGTGAGTAAGCGCCACTGTCACTAGATGGCGTTGGACTCTTCCTCTCCACTTCCAGCCTCCCTCCCTGCCTTCCTCGCCTCCCTTGGTCACCTGTCCTGTCATGAGCAGACCCCTCAGACCGGTGGAGAGGTGGAGAAAGGAAGGGAGGGTAGTAAAAAAAAAAGGAGTTATTTGCTATTCATACGATGTCTATAGGAAAGGGTTGTGTTGGGTGGTGGTGACAGTGGTGATGGTGCTAGGGACGGTGCTAGTGGTGGTGGGGTGTTAAATGATCGTGTGCTTGTGGTGGTGGTGGGGGGAATGGGGTGCCTGTGAATGGTATGGTGGTGATGGTGGAAAAGGTGACTCAGAATATTGTGGTTGTGGTTGTGGTAGAGAAACAGAGTACTACACAGGACCTACACCATCTACTTCCACCACTGCCTCACACACACACACACACACACACACACACACGCACACACAGCCTCCACTATACCGCGCGGGCCATTCACAGTCACTTCCTGTTTGTTCACAAGGACTGCATATTCATGGTTTGCGTCTCTTTATGTGCAATTTATGAAAATTTGACCTTGCGTTGCTATCTCAGCTTTGGTGGGCGGGCGCCAGGCGGACCGTCCATGATAGCGCCGTCACCAAACTGATGAGGCTGTAAAGTAAATTTTATCGAAACATTAGGGTGCGACTGTGTGTGTGTGTGTGTGTGTGTGTGTGTGTGTGTGTGTGTGTGTGTGTGTGTTGTGTATACTACCCCCCCACTCCCCCTCCTCCAGTGCCTCCCCTCCCTCATGGTCCCACTCTCCTACTCCAATCTTCCAAACCCGTTGAAAAAATTAGAGGCAAGTTTCTCCCTTCCTCCTCTTGACCTTCAGCTCCCCTCGTCGCTCCTCCTCATCCTCAACCCTCCAGTAGATGTGTAAACTCCTCCCCCTTTCCTCCCTTTAATTTCTTTCCCCCGACTTTAAATACCCCAAACTCAGGTGTACCCTATCACCCCCCCCACACCCCCCCCCACCCCCACCCCCACACACACACGCTCCCTCCCTCCCACACACATACGACTTCCTCCATCACCCCCCCCATACATATACAGAGGAAGGCCAGTAGGTCAGACTCCATTATCAAGATGAGTAAGTACATCACCGCCCGACGTGGAAAATCTGTTGCTAGATCCCGAACGATCGAAGAAGAGACGAAGGGAGGATGAAGAAGAAGGAAGGAGAGGATATAAGGAAGTAATGAGGGGGAAGGGGAAGGAAGGAAGGAACCAAAAGCGAGTGAGAGATGGGAGGAGTGTGTATAAAGAGGAAAGGAGGAGAGAAAATGAGGGAAGAAGAAGGATAGTGGAGGAAAGGAAGGAATCAGAGGAGAGTGAGAGTGAGATAAGGGAGGGAAGAAGGGTGTTGAAATTGAGGAAGGAGGGTGAGAAAAGAAAGGACGGAAAAGTAGGTGAAGTAGTTTAGAAGTTGGGAAGGGAGAAGAGGACTGAAAGGGAGGAGAGGGACGTGAGGAAGATGGAAAAATGGGAGGGGGGAGGGAGGGTTGGACAAGGGGAGGGGGGAGGGTATTGAGATCGAAGGGAAGGAATATTATCAAGTCGAGGAAGACGCGGCTAATATGTATGTGTGTGTGTGTGTGTGTGTGTGTGTGTGTGTGTGTGTGTGTTGTGTGTGCGTAAACAGAGCATCAATGTAAACGGACCATAGGAGTCACACACATCTACACCCACACCCACGTAGAGAGTACATATACACAAATAACAAACAAACAAAAGCAAGTATATCCAACCACCAAGACTGAGTGAATTAACAAACATTTACCGAGAAAACACATCTTAAGGTACAAGGAAATCAGACGCCGTACCCATAAATTTAGAGTGGACGAATCTAAGTCTATATACACCAAGTCAAGTCATACGCAGGTTTGTGGGAGGAGACACGGCCGAGGCGTGGTTTATGCGTGACACTGCTTGGAGCCAAACTAGAGAATGTAGCAACAGGGACTTAGAGAAAACGAAGAAAGGCGGACTAATTTAAATCAATCCCTTCACCATGCCCTCCCTCACACCCCACACCGCCGTTTGTAGGAATTGTAATTACAGTCACGCAATAGCACAATAAAAAAAGACATTTTTTCGTCAGTGGCTTGCCTGAACGCGCTGTGAAAGAAGGCGAGAATGCACATCCAGAGTGCACACACGGCCCCAACTTTAGTCACCCCTGAACTGGCGGGTATTTTTTTTAGTTTTAGCCCTCAAACCGCCTCCTGCGCGTACCGGTCGCAGTTTTGAAGCAGAGTGACTTGACTTGGTATATATAGACTTAGGGACGAATATTCGGCCCGTATTCTTTCGGCGCCCACACCAAAATAATTCAAACGGCAACAAAGGTGATTAGTCGGGTTCTCATAAGCGAGTTTCAAGTCCTTGGTGCAGAAGCCTTATCAAACTTTTACTATGCACATAATACTACCCATAGAAATATCATCACAATCTCTACGAAATCCTTATCAAACGCGTGTGTGTGTATGCCCCGAAATGTTTGAGAATGTGACCTAAGACGCGGTGACCCTCTCATTATTTTGGGGGTAATTTCCGGGCGTAGGTAATGGATTAAAGCTGATCGAAAAGCTCCTTCGTTTCTAAAAAGCTTTGAAGTTTGTTTTATTGTCCTATTAATCTTATAATAAATCAGATTCTTAAGTGACAATTATACATAGGAATACATAGGAAGAACAGACATCAGAAGACCTGTCGGTTTATGACGAGGGTGTCTGTTTACTACCGCTACTACTAGTAAACTACGTGAGGTAGGACAGGATAGAATAGATGAAGGCTCCTCCCCACCCACCTCTCCCTCCGGTAACGTGCCGGGAGGAAATAGTTAGAAGAGAACACCATGTGCCTTTAAGGAAGAAAGGGACATGGAAATTTTACAGTAAAGAGAGAAATAAGAGGAAATGAAAGAGAGAAATGAGGAAAAAGTAAAGAGAGAAATAAGAGGAAAGAAAGAAACTGGATATTCTTTTTAAGTGTATATAATTTCTGGGTTTCATGTCCTTTGAGTGTGTATAATTTTTGGGGTTTCATGTCATGTGTGTGTAAATTTCTGGGTTTCATGTCCTTTGAGTATGTATAACTTCTGGGTTTCATGTCATTTGTATTTCTAAAAAGTCCTTTCTGTGTGTACAATTTCTGGGCTTCATATCCGATGTTATTGTATGATTTTTGGGTTGCATGTCTTATAATTTGCACACAGGTCTAATACAACGAAAGCCGACTCACTCACTCTTACTTACTCACTCGCTCACTCATTCCAACCCTTCGTACTGTGTTACTTAGTGTTCTTTTCTCTCATTCACTCACAGTCACTCACTCACTCTCACTCACTCACCCACCCACACTCATTCAGTCAATCAATTATTCATTCATCCATTCATTCATTTACTCACTCACTCATTTACTCGCCCAATCAAACTCACTCACAGTTACGAAACCATCACTGGGCGGGGGACAACATCGATTTTTTTTCTAGGATTAATAGGACAATAAAACAAACTTCAAAGCTTTTTATAAGCGAAGGAGCTTTTCGATCAGCTTTAATCCATTATCTACGCTCGGAAATTTCATGTAATAACAATATAGCTTCCCAGGATTATTGCCCGGAGCTCCCCGATGCAGCGTGACAATGTATTTTCACTCAGGATCGGTTTAATAATGACATGCTTTTAGTCCGGGCAACGCGTCGAGTCCCTAGATTAAGCACACATCCCATTTAGCCAACCACACTGCAGTTTTATACTCATGTTGTGCCGAGGACCTAATGTATTGTGTGCCCCGAGATTACCGAGGTTTGTAATGTGTGTGTGTGTGAGTGAATGTGAGTGAGTGAATGCGTAGGTGTGTGGGAGCGTGTGAGTAAAGGAGTGTGTTTGATTGAGCAAGTAAATGAGTGAGTGAATAAATGAATGGATGAGTGAATAATTGATTGAATGACTGATTGAGTGAATGAGTGTGTAAGTGACTGTGAGTGAGTAAGTGAGTGAGTGAGTGAATGAAAAGACCACCAAGTAACACAGTACGAAGGGGTGGAATGAATGTGCGAGTGAGTGAGTAAGTAGAAGTGAGTCTGAGTGAGTAAATGAGTAAGTAAGAGTGATTATAGTGAATGAGTGAATAAGCGAGAATAAAATAGCAGTACGAAGAGGCAGAATGAGTAGTGCTTTGAATTAACCACAACATACAAGAGCAAAGTAAACAACCACCCCAAGACCCCAAGACTGTTACTCCGAGCGCCGCCACCACCACCAAGACCATGTACTGCGGCGCCTGGAGTGACGGCCCGTCGAATGGTGTCCCTTTTCCTGACAGCAATTAAAGTGGCAGAAGAGGCGCCGATGCAGAGACAACAGTGAGGAGACTATCACCAGCAGCGGCATAAACACCATTAGCAAAGTCAACAGCAACAGGAAGTCAAATAGTAACGTCAGAGGGAACGGGAAAGAAACAGTAAAAGGGGAAGTAAAGTATAGGCGTAAACAGCAGTAGCAGAGTCAACAGCAACAGGAAATTAAATAGTGGACCGCTCGTCAGTAACAGGCAAATTCGTGGCATCGGAAGCAACATGAGGAGAAGAAACAGTAAAATAACGTCAGTAACAGAAGAGAGGGAATACAAAAAGAGCAACAGTCTGACTCAACAGTAACAGCAAATTCGTGTCATCGGAAGCAACAGGAGCAGAAGGAACAGTAAAATAACGTCAGTAACAGAAGAGAGGGAATACATAAAGAGCAGCTGAGTGACTCAACAGTAACAGCAAATTCGTGACATCGCAGCCAACAGAAGCAGGAGGAATAGTAAACGAGCCAGTATCAGCAGAGGCGACAGCAGTGGTATAAGAGCCAACGGTAGCGGCAGCAGGAGCAGGGAGACCGGACGGGGAACAGAGGAGACTTGCATCTTTAAGGTTAAACGCCGCCCGTCCGCCCCTCACAACTTTTAATAAATTCCTCAACTTCTGATGTCTGATTCGGCCAAGATGTATATTTATTTACCTCACTGTGACCTTCTCCTGGTGACGGATGGCGACGGAGACACAGACGAGGAAGAAGGTGGCGATCGTAGCGGCGCGAACAGGACTGCGACAAGTTAGAAGATGGTGGTTGGGATGGTGAAGACGCAGAAGGTCGTGGTGGTAGCGGTGATGGTGGTGGTGGGCCAAACGAGGTGAAGAAACGTCAGATGAACTTTACAACGACGACTACGACGACGATGACGACAGCAGAGAAGAGAGAAGATACAATAGTGGAAGAGAGTGAAACGGGACCAAAGGAGGGGGAGAGGGAAGGAGAGAGTGAAGAGGAAGGCAGGAGAGAGGATGTAGGGAGAGGGGGAGAGAGAGAGACAGAGAGAGAGAAGCGAGAGGAAAGGAATGAGGAAGTTCGAAAGTCGGCTTCACGGAATGACTGGAAGGGACTTGTTGGGAGACGAGGGAGGAGGGAAAATAGTAGTAGTAGTAGTAGTAGTAGTAGTAGTAGTAGTAGTAGTAGTAGTAGTAGTTGTAGTAGTGGAGTACCTAATTTGTGCTGAAGGGTCCGTAAATTCAACGCCATAACATGAAATAATAATAAAAAAAAAAAAACCTGACGAACGGATAAACAAAACAATTAGAGAGAGAGAGAGAGAGAGAGAGAGAGAGAGAGAGAGAGAGAGAGAGAGAGAGAGAGAGAGAGAGAGAGAGAGAGAGAGAGAGAGAGAGAGAGAGAGAGAGAGAGAGAGAGAGAGAGAGAGAGAGAGAGAGAGAGAGAGAGAGAGAGAGAGAGAGAGAGAGAGAGAGAGAGAGAGAGAGAGAGAGAGAGAGAGAGAGAGAGAGAGAGAGAGAGAGAGAGAGAGAGAGAGAGAGAGAGAGAGAGAGAGAGAGAGAGAGAGAGAGAGAGAGAGAAAGGCTATTCAGTGGATATATACGACACACTCTCATCCCTTACCTCTCCCAGCGTCGTATTCTCACTCTCTCCCTTCCCTCCCTTCTCTCCTTCCCTCCCTCTCTCCCTCTCTCTCTCTCCCTCTCACCATTCCTCGACACTAGCCGCCTCTGAGCCTTGTCCAGCCGACGAAAGCCACAAGCCACAACACCGGGGAAGAGAAGAGGAAGAGGAGGAGAAGAGGGGGAGGAGGAAGGGAATGGGATTTAGTTGCTTTGTATGAAGGGGGGCGGGGTGAGGGGGGAGCTGTGTGGCCAAGGTGGAGATGGGTGGAGGAGGAAGGGAAAGAAACGGGGAAAGGTAAGGAGAAGAGAAGCGAAAATCAGGAGTTGTGATGGGAGGGAGGAAGGAAGGAGGAAGAAGGATGAGGAGGAAGAGGGAGGAGTTAGAGGAGGAGGAGGAAATAAATACGAGAAAGATACATCAGAACAGCAAAAATAAATAAAGGGAAAGGAGGAGTAGGAGTAGGGGAAGAAGTACGGAGAAAATGAAGAAAATAAAGTAGAAAAAGAAAAAAAGGAAGAGGAAGTAGGTGAAATAAGAGTAGGAGAAAGAGTATAGGAGGTGAAGGCAAAGAAACAAGAGAAATAAAAGAGGAAAAAAGGTACAAGATAATGATGAGGGAGGAGGCGATGATGATGAGGCGCTCGCTGGTGGTGTGGTGTTAGTGGCGATAATGATGGTGGTGGTGGTGGTGGTGGTCGTAGCGGCAGTCGAGGCAGATGAAGAAAGAGAAGACGCAGCAGCAGCCTCTCAAGTGACCTGCCTTCCTTATGATCCGTCAGACGACCACAAAGACTCCTATAGCAGACCCTCGTATTGCAAGACATATCGCCGCCCAAGAACACATATTTGACAAGGCTTTAGTAGGGGTTGTGGGCATTTCCAGGAGTAGTTGTATGACCCTTCTTCTGTAACATGAACCTGAAGAGACACTCATTAGAACCCAACTGACCCCCTCTTTGACCTTTAGAAATAGCTGATGTGAGAAGCGAAAGCGTCTAACAATATCAATCTTAAGAAAGCCGGTATTATAAGACACAATCGCTTCACATATCAACTATTTCTAAAGGTCAAAGAGGGGATCAATCGGGTTCTAATGAGAGTTGCTTTAGGTTCACGGTACAGAAGAAGGGTCAGACTACCACCAGGGTCATAAAACTACTCGTGGAAATACCCCAAACTCGACCGAAAGCCTTGTCAAATAGGTGAACTTGGGCGATGAAATGTTAAGTAATACGATGTGAATTCTTGGCAGGCGTCTTTCAGTACTACCACATAAGGGAAGATGATTTTGTTTTTTTTATCCCCAAGGCGCTGGTGGTGGTGGCGCTGGTTGTGGTGGTGGTGGTGGCGCGGGCGAAGGTGAGCAGCGCAGTTCATGCCACCTCGAGCCCTCGTGATGGGTTTCCTGATCCTCGTTCGTCCCAAGAGAAGTAGGCGGGCAGGCGGTAGGCGGGAGGGCGGGAGGGCGAAAACAAGAGGCGGAGGACGCGTTCAGGAAGTTGGCTTCTTGTTTTTTCTTTCTTTCTCTCTCTCTCATGTTTTTTTATCTGGTTTTCTTTTTCGCCTTTTTTCCTTCTCAGTTGTTAATTTTTTTTTTTTTTGGGGGGGAGGGGCCTTACGTTCTTTTTTCGACTTCCTTTTTTTGTTTTCGTTTGTGTTATTTTTGTTTTCCTTCCGTCTTTTCATAATTTTCATATTCCTCCTCTACTTCCTCTTCCTCCTCCTTCGCCTCTTCCGCTTCTTTCTCGCTTTCATCATAATCATCGTCGTTTCCTTCGTCTTCTGCTTCATCCTTCTCCTTCTCATCTTCAACATTATCATCACCATGCATCCTCATCAAAATCCTTCCCATCTTCTTAATTTCGTCTCATTTGTAGTCTCCTCGCGGACGACAAGTTATATACAGGCCCCGGGATGCCCACAAAAATTATAACGTTGCTTATCATCAAGATGGAAAAAACTGGGATACAAACGACCGACCAAGCCTAAAAGAACTTCACTTATAATTCTCAATGAAGGAAAATCTAATTGCTCCAGGGACTCGACTTAATAAATATAAATTGCTTATTATATCAATGGATGACAATAATCTGCTGATGCCTAATACATATACAGATACAGATTAATGAATAGAGATAGAGATAAGGAGATGCAGCCTCACTTACCGTCCATCTGAGAGCGACCAACAGAATCAAGAGGCAGGATCACAACTCACCTGCAGGAAAAAAAACCCAGTTAATTACACAAACAATCCCAGGTGAAAATTATTGAACCAAATTATATCTATATTTGAATTTGTAAACACTAAGAAAAACAAATGGCAATAATTTCAGACAAATCATAAGAAAATGTAGCAAAGTTTGAATTTATATAAGAAAGGTAATATTGCTGGTGAGTGATGATGAAAATAAATATGGTAATGGTAATAAGAATACGTATATAATAATAATAATAATAATAATAATAATAATAATAATAATAATAATAATAATAATAATAATAATAATAATAATAATAACAATAATAATAATAATAATGTTGATCTATATTGGTCTTCTAATTATTACCCATCGACTACTACTACTACTACTGCAACTACAAAAACAACTACAACAACAGCTATTACCACTAATACTCCATATCACTACTACGGCGACAACAGAACAATCCCCCCCCCCAAAAAAAAAAAAAAAAAAAACGTATGCAGAACCAATAACAGCTGCCCAGGAAAAGAGTTTGGCATTTCTCCTTTTCCTCTTGATCCTCTTCGCCGCCTCAGCAACGGGCAGCAAAGACGGAAGAGGCGGGAGCGTGATAAAAGGAGGCACAGAAAGGCACGGCAACAAACACAGGTAATTAGGGCAAGGCGGTGAGTCTCTGGCAACCTGGAGCGGCGAAATGAAGCCCTAAATTCGAGCCGGAGGAGGAGGAGAAGAAGGAGGAAGGGGAAAGGAGGAGGGCGAAGAATATGAGAAGCAGGACAAGGAGTAGGAGGAGTAGAAAGAAGGAGGAAGAAGAGAAACATGAGGAAGAGGAATACGATGATAAGGAGAAGGAGGAGGAGAAGGAGAAGGAAGAGTAGGAGGTGAAGGAGGAGGAGGAATCGAATGAGGTGAAGGAGGAAGAGGAGATAAAGAAGGAGTACGAGGACGAGGAATACGTGGAGGAAAAAGAATATGATGATGATGATGATGATGAGGAGGAGGAGGAGGAGGAGGAATACGAAATAGAGGAGGAGGAGGAAACTTATTTATTGGAATCCTTTTGGTATGAATAAGAAATTAAAGTTAACGAGGGAAAACTAACTAACGATGCGCACACACACACACACACACACACACACACACACACACACACACACACACACACACACACACACACACACACACACACACACACACACACACATACACACACACTCACCCACCCACAAAAAATCCGAAGGAAAAAAATCATTAGTTCGAAAGTTCGGAAAAGAAAAAAAAAGAGGAACGTTAAGCGAAAGAATTAGAGGCGGGAATTGAAGCTTGGTGTGCCTCGCGTTATCAGCTGCCTCACAACGACTCTGCTTAGCCTGAGGAGTGACGAGCAGATGTGAGACAGCCGGGGAATGGAACAGTGCAGGAGGGAAAGGAAGGATGGATGGAAGGAGGACGGAAGGACGGAAGGAGAACGGACGGAAGGATGGTTGAAAATTAGGATGGAAGTAAGGATGGAAGGAAAGAAAGACGGATGTTAGGATAAATGAAAGAAAAAGGAAGAAAGAAAGGCAGGAGGAAAGGAAGCAGGGAAGGAAGAAAGGAATGAGGGATGGAACGAAGGAAGAAATAAAGCCAGAAAAGAGTGAAGGAAGAAAGGAAGAAAGACAGGAGGAAGGAAAGGAAAGAAGGAAGGAAGGAAAAAAAGGAAGAAAGGCAGGAGGGAAGAAAGCAAGGAAGGTCGGAAGAAAGGTAGGACGGAAAGAAGGAAGGAAGGAAAGACATAAGGATGGAAGAAAGTAGGGAAAAAATTAAGGAAAAATGAAAGGAAGGAAGAAAGGAATAAACGGAAGGAAGGACAGAAGAAACGAAGGATTTAAGGAAGAAAACAAGAACGTAACCAAGCAAGACATAAAAGAATTAATCACGTACTATTTGCCTGGGAATATAAACTGAGAATCATCAGAGGGGGATTACGTGGTTAGTTAGTGCGCCACGACCGCGCGTCACCCACGGTTCTGCGGCTCGGGGCAGTGCCAATCATGCAATACACTTCGCAAACATACACAACGGGCGTCAGAGGAGGTAGCAATACGTAATGGCCGGATCAGAGAGGCCAAGGTGTATAAGTGGGAGGTGGTGGTTGAGGATGAAGACACAGACAGGTGGTAAAACTTATAGGAGGAAAAGAGAAAATGGGAAAGTAAAAGATATGTAGAAAAATAACGAAGAGGATAAACGATGAAGCTAAAGTTCGTCAGCTGAACGTAATAGCTGGATCAGAGAGACTAAGCTTCAATTCACCTTTGTATCTTAGGCAATCAAACACCTGTCACACAAATACATACAAATGAAGCCACAGTTCGCCAGGAGTAGACAGCTAAACGTAACGGCTGGATCAGAGAGACTAAGCTGCGATTCACCTTTGTATCTTGGCCAATCGTGCACCTGCCTTACAAACACACCTCTTTCACGCATGCAGGTAATGACGTAAAGATGTTGCCGTGTAGTGTGGAGTCAACGCAAGCTAGAGCCGAGTAGTTCTCCTTCCGGGTGATAATTACGGATTACAGAATGATGTTTGTCGCCTAGGAAAATTGCGTCGGGGATAATCTTGTGCGATAAGACGGCGGAAGGAGGATGAGGAGAAAAAAGAGAGATGAGTATATTAAGAGGAGGAGGTGGTTGAAGAGGAGGGCAAAAAAAGGTGGTAATACTAATTAGAAGTAAAGGAAAAAGAAGGAAATGTAAGAGGAAGAAGAATCAAAGAATGAGGAAAATAAACGAAAAAAAGACAAAGGAAAGGTGCAAAGAAAAAAATAAGAGGAAATGGAAAAGGAGGAATAAAGGAACGAAGAGAGTAAAGGAAGAAAGCCAAATATAAAGATTAAGGGCAAGTGCAGAAGAAAGGGAATAAGGAAATGGAAGAGGGGGAGTATAAGGAAGAAGAGAATAAACGAGGAAGCCAAAAATGAAGACGAATGACAAGCTAAACAAAAAGAATGAGGAAAAGAAAGAGGAGGAATAAAAGAACGAAGACAATGACAAAAAAAAAAAAGACGACGAAGGACAGGGGGAAAAGAAAGTAAAATGAGGAAGAGGAAGAGGAGTAAACGAACGAAGAAAATGAGAAAAACAAAACAAAAAAAAGAAGAAGACGAAGGACAGGTGCTAAAAAAAAAAGTGAAATGAGGAAGATGAAGTGGAGGAGTAAAAGCACGAAGAGAAAAACAACAACAAGAAAATCAATTTGAAGACGAAGAAAGGTAAAAAAAATATGAGAAAATAGAAATTGAGTAATAGAACGAAGAAAATAAAAAAGAAAAACCCCAAAAAATCACGAAGGACAAGTGCCAATGAAAAAAGAATATGAGGAAATGCAAGAACAGGAAGAGGAATAACGAAATAATAACGAAAAGAATGAACAAAGAAGCAGCCACGAATATGCACGGAGGAAGAAAAAACAAAACGAAGAAACAGCAAGAACAACAAACAAAAATAAACACAATAAAACGAGAATTGAGAGGGAAGAAAGAGATATAGAGAAACACAGAGAGAAAACTAGAAGAAAAGGAGACGAGAAGAATGCAAAGAGAGAACGAGAAAAGAACGAGGTGAGACAAAGAACGTAGAGAAAGAAAGAAAGCCAGAAGCAATGCGAGGAGGAGGAGGAGGAGGAGGAGGAAGAGGAAGAGGAGGAAAGAAAGAAAGATATAGAGAAAGACAGAAACAAAGCGGAAAATAACACGAAAAATGCAAAGAAAAAGAGCAAGGAACGTGGTGGATGAAAGAACAGCGAATAAGGGAGAAAAAGAGAGGCAAAAGCAATGATAGGAGGAGGAAGAGGAGGAGGAAGAAGAAAGAGATATAGATAAAGACGGAAAGAAAGTAAAGAAGACGACAGAAAGAATGCAAAGAAGGTGGAAGAAAAAAAACACCCCGCGAGGAAGAAAGGAAAAAGAAAGCCGGGAGGAGTGCCAGGAAGAAGAGGAGGAGGAGGACGAAGATGAGGAGAAGAAAGGAGAAAAGAAAGAAAGGAAGATGCAGCAAAAAAACAGTGAGGAAAAAGAGAGGATCAATCGAGATGAACACCAGCGCAGATCATTATCCTCCCTGAATTTATGGGACTGCGTCGAGGCTCTGAACGGGGGCTATTCTTCCTCAGGGGCTGCGAGTATCGACCTCCTCCTCCTCCTCCTCCTCCTTCTCCTTCTGGTTCGGTCCACACGAGGGGCGGCCCGGCGGCTTACTCCTGAAGGCATTGGAAAGGTGGTGTGCTATGAAGGAGGAGGAGGAGTCGTAAAAGGAGGAGGTACAGTAAGAAAAAGGGGATAACGAGAAGGAAAGGAAATACAGAGGAAGAGAAACAAGAGGAAGAGGAAGAAGAGGATAAGGACAAGAACAAGGACGTGGAGAAAGAGGAAGAGAAGGAATAGAAGGAGGAGGAGGAGGAGGAAGAGTGTAGTAGAGGGCGATAAGATGAAGAAGCAGAGGAAGAGTCGGAGGGGAGAAGAAGAAGAGGAAGGTAGAGGAAAATAAAATGGAGAAGAAAAATGCTGTTCAGGAAGAGGAAGAGAAAACAGAATGAAAAGGAAAAGAAAAATCAAGAGGAATAGAAGGAGGAGGGGGAGCAGGAGGAGGAGGAGGAGGAGGAGGAGGAGGAGGAGGAGGAGGAGGAGGAGGAGGAGGAGGAGGAGGAAGAAGACGATGACGAAGGAAAAAAAGTACGGTGGATGAAGAGGATAGCAACGTGACCTGACGAAAAACCAGCGAAAAGAGAAGATACAGAAGGTGGGCGGATGAAGAGGACAGCGCCTGAAGCGAGATGAAAACAAGGTGGGAAAGATGCTGGCCAAGGAGGATGGAGAAGAGAGAAGAAGGGATGAGCGTGGATGAAGGCCTAATGCAAGTAGGAATGTCCTATGCATGGCGGGAAAGAGCACACTGCACCGCATATTCTAAGTGAGGTCTGACTAAGTTATTGTATAAGTAATGTTGTAGTAAAGGGAAAGAGAGATAAAGAAACCAAGATAAGAGAAAGCTGGGAGAGAAGGCGCTAGAAAATAATGAAGATAAGGAAATGAAAAATAAGATAGAGAACAAAGAAATCTCACTACAACACAAAACTGAATGACGATGACGATGATGAATGGAACAAGAAGAAATATTATTGTAGATACGGAAGAAGGATACAAAGGATACAGGGACATAAGAATCCTACAAGAGACTAGTTCCTACGACCTAGTTCCTCACCATCTTCCTTCTCCCTCAAAAAATCAACCTAACTTACAATTGAATAAGAAGCAGACGATTTTTTTTCTTCTTTTCTCTCTCTCTCTCGTGGTCAGCTTTATCTGAATCAATATACAGATTATAAAGCTTTGCGAGAGAGAGAGAGAGAGAGAGAGAGAGAGAGAGAGAGAGAGAGAGAGAGAGAGAGAGAGAGAGAGAGAGAGAGAGAGAGAGAGAGAGAGAGAGAGAGAGAGAGAGAGAGAGAGAGAGAGAGAGAGAGAGAGAGAGAGAGAGAGAGAGAGAGAGAGAGAGAGAGAGAGAGAGATATAGGAGGATAGGACTCGAGCTCATCCAGCGTGCCGAAAGTATCGACCGTTGTATAACAGAGGGATAAAACAGAGTCCGGGGCGCGCTAAGAGAGAATCATAACGAGTTTTATTGACATTGCTTTTGCTATAGACGATTTTAGGTCAGATATATTTTCTCACTATTTCTCCTTCTCCTCCTCATCCTTTTCCTATTCATCTTTAACCTTCCTCCACTTCACTTTTCTCCTCCTCATTTTAGCAGTGGTAGAGGACGCCAGAGGATGCGGGTTGCGGCCCCAAGGAAGAAGAGAAGGAAGAAGAGATGGAGGAGAAGGTGGAGAAGGAGGAGGTGGAGGAGGAGGAGGATGTGGTAGGGGGTGGAAGAATAATAGAAGTAAAATAGGAAAAGAAGGAGAAAAAGGAGGAGGAGGCGGAGGAAAAGAAGAAGGAGGAGGAGGTTGCCATGAGGGCGACCAAGATTCTTTGTCGGGAAATTCGTGGATCTATAAAGGTTTTTACCCGTGAGGAAAGAAACAAAAGCAGGGACCTGAGAGAGAGAGAGAGAGAGAGAGAGAGAGAGAGAGAGAGAGAGAGAGAGAGAGAGAGAGAGAGAGAGAGAGAGAGAGAGAGAGAGAGAGAGAGAGAGAGAGAGAGAGAGAGAGAGAGAGAGAGAGAGAGAGAGAGAGAGAGAGAGAGAGAGAGAGAGAGAGAGAGAGAGAGAGAGAGAGAGAGAGAGAGAGAGAGAGAGAGAGAGAGAGAGAGAGAGAGAGAGAGAGAGAGAGAGAGAGAGAGAGAGAGAGAGAGAGAGAGAGAGAGAGAGAGAGAGAGAGAGAGAGAGAGAGAGAGAGAGACATTCCCTTGGAGTCTGCGTGTCTCAAGAGAAAAGATGTTGAAACCTAACAGCTTTTCCTCGTAGGATTTGCTCTTAAAGGGAAAGATAATCTTGGTTGCCTTTCGCTGAATACCTAATGCAAATAGGAATGTCCTCCGCATGGCGAGAAGAGCACACTGCACCGCATATCCTAAGTGAGGTCTGACTAAGCTATTGTATAAGTAATGTTGTAGTAAACCTTTAATCCAAAATGAAAATATTTTTTTAATGTAGCCAAACATTCTATTTCCATTATTCGCTTCCTCAACACATTGTTGGGAGACTTTAAGTCTGACGAGATAAGGCAACGGTCTTTAAATGATCGCACATTACCTTCAATATATTGTAGTTCGAATACAAGCAGAATTTATTGTGCTGAACATGAACGTTATCAAATGACTCTTAAAAACTCAGTGAACGGTGTAGTTATTTGGTAACGTCGTAGACTGAAAAAGTCACAGAAAAGGACATAATTGAATGCCAGAACCTCTTTTTGGAACTTGAAGTGCGAATTTCAAACTAGTGAATGACAACCTTAACAACTCTATTTTGTTTCTAATTGTACTCTCGAGTAACGTACTTAATACATGAGCCTAATGGACCAGTAAGCCAGCCATCTTTCAACAAAATTGGTGTCAGCGTTGGCGATCTTTCACTCAGTGGGGACCGTGCCATTCCGTAGGAATATCATAAATTAGGATGTACCTCAGTTTTGATTATTTACCTGGTTCAGAAGTTTGGCCTTTTATGGAAGTGATATGAGCGCATTCAGAACATCACCGGCAATTATTTCAGAGATAGGAAGGGTATGGACGGGGATTCGTGAATAAAATTTCTATTGTTATTGTTGTTGGCAGTAGTAGTCGAGCTGGTATTGAATAGGGAGGAAAAATAATCATTTATATTTTCGGTTACTATGGTACCGAACAGAGAGAGAGAGAGAGAGAGAGAGAGAGAGAGAGAGAGAGAGAGAGAGAGAGAGAGAGAGAGAGAGAGAGAGAGAGAGAGAGAGAGAGAGAGAGAGAGAGAGAGAGAGAGAGAGAGAGAGAGAGAGAGAGAGAGAGAGAGAGAGAGAGAGAGAGAGACAGACAGAGAGAGAGAGAGAGAGAGAGAGAGAGAGAGAGAGAGAGAGAGAGAGAGAGAGAGAGAGAGAGAGAGATGGTTGGATGGATGGATGAATGGGGAGGAAACAGTCAAGAAGCTGGTTATTACTGTTTGAAGAGAGTTACGACGATTATAAATGGGGGGAGAGAGAGAGAGAGAGAGAGAGAGAGAGAGAGAGAGAGAGAGAGAGAGAGAGAGAGAGAGAGAGAGAGAGAGAGAGAGAGAGAGAGAGAGAGAGAGAGAGAGAGAGAGAGAGAGTGTGTTTATTGTGCCATTTCCTCTTTTTTCTTTAGTCTTTCAATATACTCCCTCTAGAACACCGTTTTTCCCATAAGTCGTCGTATTATTATCATTATTATTATTATTATTATTATTATTATTATTATTATTATTATTATTATTATTATTACTGCTGTCATTTATGTTTTTTTTCCAGCTCCAATGTTAGTGTAAATTAATAACGTAGATCGCTTTCTTTCTTCCTCCGTTCCTTTCATTCATTCCTCTCTCTCTCTCTCTCCCGTCTCACCCCCTTAAGACCTACGTGCGTATATCGACCTCCCTTTCTTATGAGCATACACTGGGGCAACAAAGAAAGGAAGGAATCGATAAAACAGCTTCTCCGCTCCGAATGTTTCCACTCCCCCGACCCTCTTATCTTTACGGGAAAAAAAAGGAGGGAAAAAAAAGAGGCAAAGAAAGAAGTTCGGTGGAAGACAATGTTATTCGTGACAGGTATGTAGAATGAGAGAGAGAGAGAGAGAGAGAGAGAGAGAGAGAGAGAGAGAGAGAGAGAGAGAGAGAGAGAGAGAGAGAGAGAGAGAGAGAGAGAGAGAGAGAGAGAGAGAGAGAGAGAGAGAGAGAGAGAGAGAGAGAGAGAGAGAGAGAGAGGAGGAGGAGGAGGAGGAGGAGGAGGAGGAAAGGAAGGGATGAGGATGGAAAGGAGGAGGAGGAGGAAAGAGGAGGAGGAGGAGGAGGAGGAGGAAAAGTAAAGGAGGGTTTCCAGGGGTGCATAGAAGCGAGAGAGAAAGGAAGTTCTTCTCTACACTGGATCCACACAATAAGTCTTTGTTCAATCCTCTCTTTGACACTCCCGAGGCCCGTATTATTGCGGGGTGAGTCAGGACGAGGGAGAGTAAATGGAGAGGAGGAAGAAGAAGGAAAAGCAGGAGAAGAGGAAGAAGAAAAAGAAGAGATAAGAAAATATGGTAAAAAAGAAGACAATGGAAGCCGGAGCAGTAGGTGAAGATTATTGAGGAAGCTGAAAAATAAGATGGAAATAGCAGTGATAGAATTTAAAGAACGTACAAAGACGCAAATGCAGCCACCACTACTATTACTTCTACTACTACTATTACTATTACTATTACTTCAACTACTACTACTACTACTACTACTACTAAAACCACTATTATTATTTCAGGTGCTAAAAACATTATCAAACGAATAAATATGAAGAGAAAGTATTCAAAAGCAAACTGACGATCACTATTTAACGAGAAACAAAAAACATTACAAGCAACTTCTAATACAAAGACAGAAATCGATGAAAAACCTTTACAACAGACAGACAGACAGACAGAGAGAAAAGGAGGCTCGAAACACAAACCCAAACTATTCCGCCCCGCGAGATCTGCGTTACTACAAACTTTGGGGTTTGGATTCTCATAAATAACTTTTGCTGCCCAGAATTCTTGAAACTTGCCCGCGTACCGTGACTCTGCATGCCTTGTTTCACCTGTGTACGCTACTATGCTGGTGAAACTGGACTGTGCGTGTGCCTGAAATATGTTACTATGTTTGATCCGCTTTTTCTTTTCCTTTCCCTCCTCTTATTCCATTCTAATTTCATTCTCCTTTCATCCTCTTGTTCTCTTCCTTTCCCTCCTTTTATTCATCTTTTTTTCTTTACTCCTTTCATTCTCTGTTTTCATTTTCCTTTCATCCTTTTGTTCTCTTCCTTTCCCTCTTCTTATTCCTCTTTTTTTTCTTTTCTCTCCTTTCATTCTCTGTTTTCATTTTCCTTTCATCCTTTTGTTCTCTTCCTTTCCCTCTTCTTATTCCTCTTTTTTTTTCTTTTCTCTCCTTTCATTCTCTGTTTTCGTTTTCCTTTCATCCTCTCGTTCGCCTCCTTTCTCGTTACTTGTGCTGCTGAAACACTGTATCGCTTGTCGAGATTCTGATTGTTTTCGTCCCACGTTCTTATGCTGGTGAAACTTGACCCTCTGGCGAAAATCTGCATGTTTTGTTTCACCTATTGTGTTATACTGATGAAACCCGAATATGCTGTGAATCCGCATTTTACGTAACCTTTTCCGCGTGCTCCTATGTTGAAACTTGACCTACTGCCCGTGAATGTGTAGGTTTCATGTTCCCTTCCTATATTACTTAAAATGGTGAAATTTGACCGTACGTTCTGACTGCGTATGCTCTGTGTCTACTTCCTCAACTACCAGAGCACGTTGGGGGATGGGTAGGGGGAGGTAGCAGGTAGGATGTGAAAGAGAGCGAGAAGTGGAGGTATTTATCCATTATTGTTAGAGAAAGGTGTTAAAGTTAGAGATAAAGGAAGGACTTGTGTATGAAAGCGCAGGTCAGGTCAAATCAGGTCAAGGTAAGGTAAATAGAGTGGATGAAGTTTTAGTGAAAGAAGAAGGATTGATCAATGAAAACAGACAGGTGAGGCTAAGTCAGGTCAGGTCAGGTTAGGGAAAGGTAATGATAAAGAAAGTATATTAGAGAGGGTACAGGGGGGGGTAGTGGTGAGGGGTGGCGCTAGTGAGGGAATGAGAGAGAAGGGTGAAGGAAGAGCCGCGAAGAGAAGGGAGAGAGTGATAAATGTGAAAGGTAAGAGATATGATGTGGGAGGGAGGGAGGGAGGGAATACGTGGAAATGAATGAGTGCCAAGAATGTTGAGAGAGAGAGAGAGAGAGAGAGAGAGAGAGAGAGAGAGAGAGAGAGAGAGAGAGAGAGAGAGAGAGAGAGAGAGAGAGAGAGAGAGAGAGAGAGAGAGAGAGAGAGAGAGAGAGAGAGAGAGACAGAGAGAGAGAGAGAGAGAGAGAGAGAGAGAGAGAGAGAGAGAGAGAGAGAGAGAGAGAGAGAGAGAGAGAGAGAGAGAGAGAGAGAGAGAGAGAGAGAGAGAGAGAGAGAGAGAGAGAGAGAGAGAGAGAGAGAGAGAGTAGAAGAAAGACACCACTTAAAAAAAGATGAACGCAGTAAAGAATGAACGGAAAGAAAATCAATTAGCGAGTCGGACGGAAAAAAAAGAAGAGGAAGAAAATTAGAAAAGAGAAAATGATGGAAAGTAATGAGGAAGAAGGCGAACAAGAGGATGAAAGGGAAACGAAAAGATAATGAAAGGAGAGAGAGAAAAAAAAAGATAGGAATGAGAGGAGGGAAAGGAAGAGAACAAGAGGATGAAGGAAAACGGAAAGAGAATGAAAGGAGAGAGAAAATAAAGAGAGGAATGAGAGGAGGGAAAGGAAGAGACCAAGAGGATGAAGGAAAACGGGAAGATAATGAAAGGAGAGAGAAGAAAAAAAGAGGAATAAGAAAAGGGAAAGGAGGCAAACAACCGAATAAAAGGAGAACTAAAACAGAGAAAGAAAGAAAAAAGAAAAAAAGGAAGAATAAGAGGAAGGAAAGGAAGAAGAGAGGTGGAGGGAAAGGGAGGGGATAAAAGAGAGGGGAGAGAAGGTGGCAACTTAGGTGGGTTCGTCCGCTATAAGACCGGACTGAGGCGTTACCCGACTGGAAAAATGTTTTGATCTTTACATGAAAACCTCCCTTAGGGCCGGACGGTAGAGAAGAGGAGGAGGAGGAGGAAGAGGAGGAGGAGGAGGAGGAGGAGGAGAGGAAAGAAGAAGCGGAGTCAGAAAGGGAGGCTGGCAGGGGTAACTGTGGCTGTCTTCTGCTTGAATTGCTCCTTCTGTCTTCTGGGGTATTATCTACAAGAGCAAGTTTATACATTACAAGCGGCTGGGAGGGGATGAGGTCACGGGAGAGGAGGTGAGCGGGAGGGAGGAAAAGGAGGGGGGGGGGTTGTGTGGGGGGGAGGACTAGGTCAGAGGGAGGGGGAAGGGAAATAAGTGTATGTGAAGTCTTCTAGAAAACGAATCTGTCTGCGGGAAAACTGTGGGACGAAAAAGAATATAAAAATGCAGGTACAGAGGAGTTTCTTTGGATCTTTTATAGTGTGTGTGTTAGAGATTAATAGATATATACGAGTATAGACAGATAAATAGATAGGTAGAGAGACAAATATTTAGATAAATAGATGAGCAAATATAGATAGATTGAAAAAGAGAAACAGATAGAGAGAAAGGAGTTATGTGAAGTAGAAACGCACATGGCTGGAATTTGTGGGTCCGACCGGACCCAGACTTCCTCCTACCTCGTGTCAGGAGCGTGCACAGTGAAGATGGCACATCCTTTCATCAAGCTCTGAGTGTCAAAGGGCTTCAACCAGAACCACAACTCTCATACAGCTACCACTTTGGAAAAAGAGCTCGAAGATCAAAAAGTAAAGACAGCGTGGGTCCGCCCGGACCCAGCGTTACAGTTTTAAGGTCAAAAAAAGGACGAAAAACTACTGATAATATATTTTCAAGCAGTGGAAATTATTAGAAGCAGAGATTAATGAGGAAAATTACATATGAGGGTTAAAATTATAATATGAAATCCGGTTTTTATGTAGGGTACTCAGTTTCAGAGCTTAAAAAGAACTAAAAACTAATGATAATATATTTTTGAGCAGTGGAAATTATTAAAAGCAGAAATTAATAAGGAGAGTGGCATATGAAGGTTAAAATTATATGAAGTTCGGTTTTTATGTAGCGTACTCAGTTTCAGAGCTTATAAAAGAACTAAAAAACAATGATAACATATTTTTGAGCAGTGGGAATTATTAGAAGCAGAAAGTAATAAGTAAAACGACATATGAAGGTAGAAATATTAATAGGAAATGCGGTTTTTGTGTAGCGTACTTAGTTTCAGAGCTTAAAAAAGGACGAAACACTAATGATAATATATTTTTGATCAGTGGAAATTATTAGAAGCAGAAATTATTGCGGAAAATGGCATATGAAAAAAAAAATGCAATTCGGTTTTTATGTAGCCTACTCTGTTTCAGAGCTTGACCCTAGAACTGTAGCACTTAATTTGACTAACATAGAAAGTAACGTGGGTCCGGCCGGACCCACTGAAGAAAATATTAAAAAAAAAATACAAAAATCATATTTCTTGACCTCCAAAGCTACAAATTTCTAAAAATATACATTCTTGCATACAATCACAGTATTTAAATCAAAGTTTTCTGCAAACTTATTTTTAGTGAGTAAAAAAATAAAATAAAAAGTAAAAAATAATAGGTAACGCATATAATACATATCTGAGACACCTCTGACATGAAAATAAATTCTAACTAAAATTTCTTTTTGAAGGCCTTCATGAAGAACGATGGCAAGTCCATATGCATCAAAAAAAGTGATGTGCCTGGAACACATGAATAAGACCAAGAATAGGCTTAGCCGTCATGTGGTGAGTGCCAATACAATTGTCACATTTAAAAATAGATTAGATAAATTCATGGACAGCGATATTAGGTGGGGTTAGATTCACGGGAGTTTAGGTTCAAAGGAGCTGCCTCGTACAGGCCTACCGGCCTCTTGGAGACTCCTATGTTCTTATGTTCTTGTGTTCACTCATATGCAAAGGAAGTGAACAGCATAAAGAAACGAATCGAACACCGAGCCACAAATCCACTCCTTTGCTCTCTCTTTCTCTCTCTCTCTAATCTCTTCCTCCCCTCGCACCGCCCCATCTCTCTCTCTTTCTTAGGTAGGAAATTACATAATTAACGTAGCGGGGCGATAAGGGCTTCAGTCAGGAAAGGGTGGCGGTCATTACATCCACCCACGCGGAGGAGAATAAAA
Organism: Eriocheir sinensis; assembly: GCF_024679095.1. Lineage (NCBI taxonomy): Eukaryota > Metazoa > Arthropoda > Malacostraca > Decapoda > Varunidae > Eriocheir > Eriocheir sinensis. The sequence goes on from NC_066511.1 coordinate 19,205,708, forward strand.
AAGCCACCAACAAAGCCTTCGATGTGTAGACGTGTGTGTGTGTGTGTGTGTGTGTGTGTGTGTGTGTGTGTGTGTGTGTGTGTGTGTGTGTGTAAAGTAGATGACTATAATATATAAACAGTAATTAAACGGTTTTCAGAGGACAGTCTTAACAAACCGACTACTGTGACGAGAAGTTCAAAATCACCTTCACTAATACAACACTAGAGACAAAACTAACAACGGTGCACCCTTAAGTAATCCCCTAACAATACATCACTAAGTTTAGGATAGTTGTTTGCCGCTGGAAGAGGAACACACGGACCCCCTCCCCCCCGAAAAAAAAAAAAGGAAAAGATAAAGCCGCCGCCCACAGCTCCCGCCTCGGCTCCCACTGGATGGTAAATAAATGACTCCCGATCGTGGACTTGAGAACGATGATCAAAGTTTACCCTCGGCTAATTAACTGGCTCCAGCGGTGCCTTCCTCGTCCGGGGCCGGCGCGCGAGTGGGAGGCATTGACGACGATGCTTCATGCTCGCCGAGAGGTTCTGAGAGTTCATACTTCAATGTAGGATCTTCCTAGAGACCTCTTGGCTGCCCACGCGACCAACGACCCCTTGATCCCGCTAGTTTCCAGCGCTCTCTCAACGACCGGCGCCTGCGACTCCTCGTCCCTCCTGCAGTCCCTTCCAACTCTCCACACACGCGCCATCAGTCCCCCTTTATTCACTGCCTCCCCTCCATTTCCTCTCCGATCCTTCCCTTCCCTCTCCCGCCCTATCCCTTCTACACACACAAGTTTCCGAGCATTTCCCACCACTCACCCTTACTGAACTGATCCTCTCCACACTCTGCCGGCGCATCTCCCCCTCTCCCGCGCGCTGAGCTACACCCTCGGCGGGGAGTGATACTGGCGGCGCGGCGTGAAGTTGGCAATGCTGGGCGCCAATAATTGCAGGTCGCCATATTGCTGTGTACGCGAGATAGTGACACTGACGAAACAAAACTGCAAATGTTACTAACTTTGCCTGATTCAGTGGCTCCGCCGGCGGGGTTCACGGTTATTGTCCTTTCATTATACGGTGATGTGGCGGGAAACTGCACCGTAACGCCCCGCTGATGGTTCGACACTGCCGCGCACAGTTTAGCGTCGGATGGCACGACCCCTGCGGCACCCCTGTCCCTCCCTGCCTCCCTGTGCTGTCGTGAAGTAGGAGCACAAGCCTTGCCGCGGACAGTTAAACTCTACATGGTATGGAAGGGGCAGTGAGGATGAGATGAAATGACAAAGGATTAAGAAACAAAGAGAAAAAATAATAGAGGAAAAGATGAAATGAAAAATGAGAACAAATGATCGCAAAACCCATTGTTGTGAGCAGTAAAATGTTGTGGTGGTAATGAACGTCACAGGCTGGTTATGGTGATGTTCGTGCCTTTGAGCTCAAATAAAAAAGAGCGTCTAAAGATTTACGAGTCAACAAAACCCAGGTGAAATGTTATAGTTAAATGTGACAAAATGAAACCGAAGAGTTTTACGCAGAGTTCAGCGTGAAGTCTACGTGTAAAATTCGCCTCTTTTCGTTCCACGGCGCGTGTTGTAACTCAAACTTATATAATATCGCTTAATTGGACAAGGAGAGGAAATAAAGGGAACCTCAATTGGTCAAAGCGCAAATGTAATAAGAAAAGTGACAAAAAGTTTTAGGCGAATCAAATTCGTCTGGATGCATCAAACTATTTTCCGCCTGAGCAATTCATCCCGAGAAAAAATACAGAAATAAGTGTTGGTACGAAGAAATAAATGTCTGCCACAAACATATAATTCCGCCAAAACGATAAAGAAGGACACTTTAAACCAGTAACCGATACGAGAGATTTACAGAAAACGGATGCTCGTAATTTACTTACATTAAAGATGACAATGAACGCCATCAATTGTCGTGACCCAAAAAATGATGACTCAACTGAAGAATCTTTCGAATGGAAGGTGATTGAAATTTTCAGGATATATTTTTTAATCAACTCGCGTCAGGTAGTGAGACAATCTTTCAATACATGTCGCAAATACCGTCACCCTATCCACAGCCTCCAGCCACATAATCACCCCATCTTTCACACGTGCCCATCACCCCTGCAACACATACTACACAGTCACCCGTCACCCTGCTATATACACCACACACAATCAACCTAGCATATACAGCCTCTCGTCACCCTGTCACACACACACACCACACATATCGTCACCCTATTCACAGTCCCCCGTCAACCCTGCCACATCTAGCACACCTACAGTCACCTTAACATTCCCCGTCTCCCGTCACCCCTGCCACATACGCCACACGAACATCACCCTTTCACATACATAACATAAACAAGTCACGCTTTCAAGCACAGGGACGTTACGGAGTCTTGGAAACGAAACGGAGACATACTTTCGTTAGTTCAACTCATTTTTCGAAACATTATAACAGTATCTTGTGCAGCAGTTGCGAATGTATAGAAATTTTTGGACAACAGTAGTGAATGTACATCAGTTTTTGTTAAACAGACATTCTAATAACCTTTTCACACCTCATTTGTATGCCGATATCACTGGTGGAGGTCGGGTGCACTTATTTTTGTGGACTTTTTACTGATCTATCTATATCACCACCACCACACCACCACCACCACCACCACCACATGTCCTTACCACCACAACCACCACCACCACCACATGTCCTTACCACCATAACCACCACCACCACCACAACCACCACCACCACCAGCACCAACACAGAGATATGTGGGATGGTATCATACGCGCGGCTCAAAGGGCGCTGGCACTAATTTCATTATAACGAATTAAGTGGCAGGATTCTGTTCGAGCCCGCCCGACGTCGCTGCTGGCTTTATGTGCTGAGTGAAAACCTGAGAGAAAGCCACCGACCACCCTGCCCGACATCAACACTGCGACAAATTACAAATCAAACGTTACTCAAAACATTAGGGAGTTTCCAGTAATGGCTGTGGGGTAAGAAGAGAAGAAACAGCAAAACCCTGAAAGCATATCCAGTTTCCTTTGCCCGTTCTCTCTCGGTCCCTTAGCCAGTCCACACAGCAGCCTCGGCCCATCACCATCTGTCCTCTTGCCACGAGGCCTGACAGGGCGACGAATAGCAGGCACACAATTTACACCAACAAAGAGACAAGCACAGACAGCCACATCCTCTGGGCTACCACGCTGGCCGGGTGAGTAACGAGGGGGCAGGAAGGAGGACGAGAGGCGGACAAGGAGAGGAGAGAAGAGGAAAGAGGACGGGAGTCGTAGGCGGGCTGGACGATGGAGTAGAGCTAAGAGTCCAGGGATAGGGGAGGTGGAGAGACGAAGGAAGGGTGAGGAAGGTTGGAGGAGGCAGGGAGTCAAGGGCAGGAACATAGGGAGCAGAGACGCAAGGAGAATAAAGGAAGGATGAGGAGGCAGGGAGTTAGATAGCAAAGGGGTGAGGAACAGGAGAGGTGGATATGCAGGAAGGGTGAGGAAAAGGAGAGGAGACAAGGAGTTAAGACAGCAAAGAGGTCAAGAATAATGAAGGCTGAGAGGCAAGAAAGGTGAGGGAGTTAAGAAAGCTAATGGGTCAAGAACAGAAGTACAGACGCAGGAAAAAGGACGAAAGGGCAAAGGAGACAAAGCAAGACAGAGGAGAGACCAAGAGTGTAGACGGAGAAGGATCGAAGCTGTGCGGAGAGAGAGCAAGAGAAGGAGGAGCGGAGGACCAGGAGGGACCTAAGAGAAAACCAGACGCGGGGGAAGAGGAGGAGGCTAGCAAGGAGCAGGGAGCCTAAGGGAGAGTAGGATCCGGATATGAGTGAAGGAGGAGAACGGGGGATCGGAAAGAGGAACAGGGAGGGAAAGAAGGGTAGCGGGAAGAAGGAGTAAGCAGAGAGAGCCCAAGAAGGAGACTCAGGATACGGAGGAGGGAGGAAAATCTATGTATGAAGAAAAGAAGCAAGGAGTGGAGTGGAAAGCAGGAGTAAGAGAGAGAGAGAGAGGAAGAAGACAGGAAGAAGAGAGTCCATGGAGGAGAATCTAGGCATGGAGAAGGAGAGAAAGGAGGGAGTGAAGGGGTTCGGGAGGCAGGAGAAGCAGAAGGAAGCAGAGGAAGCCTAAGAAGGAGGAGAATCAGAATGCGAGGACGGGAACCAGGAGGAGTAGACCGGGAGAAGAGGGTCAAGGAAGGAGTCGGGGGAATGGCAGAGGCGGGCAGGGCAGTGGGGTGAGGGTGGGGGGCGAGGGCAGGGTCTGGGCGGGGTAATACACGGCGCGTTATCTGGTGCCTCACGCCTGAGGAGCCCTGTATGTCCCTGTGATGTAGTTATCGGTCGTCTGCTTCACTCAGCCGCCGGCCACGCCACCAACCACCACCCGGCTCCTGCCCCGACACACACACATACACACACAGACACAGACACACACACACACACACACACACAGACACACACACACACACACACACACACACACACACACACACACACACACACACACGTTTAAACATACACAGCACACACACACGCAGATTCATATATAAGTTCATACATACACACACACATAATCATACATAAGTTTATTCGACACACACACACACACACACACACACACACACACACACACACACACACACACACACACACACACACACACACACACATATCCTTTTTATATCTTTCCTCCCTCCACTCACAATAATCATTTCCTTTTCCACCACCAGAAAGATGAACCACAAAAACAAAGCCTATGCACAAATAATTCCTACATAGCAACAACTTAATCGCGCCAATATGACCAAAACCACAACACTGAAAAACGCAGAAAAACCGTCAGTCAGGAACGCAGCAACGCGATAGATTTTTTTTGCTGTTTCGTTATTTTTTCCTTTGCTGAGCCGACGCAGTAATTCCTCATACAGCCAGCCACGTCAAGATCTCGTGGAGGAAATAAACTCTCCCACAGGGCTCTCCACTTGGGAAAAAGGAGGTCAAGGGGAAGAGGTGAGGTTTAGCAGCACGGTGATGGAAAGGGGGAATAAAAGAAACGCTCCACTGTGCCTCCATACCAGTGCTCTTAAAATCCTTTCTTACAGCGACCATGATTTTTATAAAGGGTATCCCTCACCATCCATTTTGAAGCATCTTTACAGTACTACGAGCTGTGACCCTTCCGCCGTCAAGTTAGCCACCTATTATTAAAGAGGTGAGTAGTCTAACGCAACCAAGTGAAAGGCCGCGATTTAACTTTGAAGACTCCAACTCTGCATCCACACAACCTTCACCCAACAAGAACCCTGTACCCACTCCACTCTCTTCGCCCATCAAGAATTCTACCTGCTCCACACTCTCTTCGCCCGTCAAAAATCCTACCTGCTCCACACTCTCTTCGCCCGTCAAGAATCCAACCTGCTCCACACACTCTCTTCGCCCATCAAGAATTCTACCTGCTCCACACACTCTCTCCACCATCAAGAATCCTACCTGCTCCACACACTCTCTTCGCCCATCAAGAATCCTACCTGCTCCACACACTCTCTTCGCCCATCAAGAATCCTACCTGCTCCACACACTCTCTTTGCCCGTAAAGAATCCTACCTGCTCCACACACTCTCTTTGCCCGTCAAGAATCCTACCTACTCTACATTCACACTCCCTCGGCCATCCACCGCCTCAGGAAATGCTTCAGACCGGTGAAATAGTAATACAGATGCAGCATTTCTGACGGTGGAAAACGTCTAACAATTATTTACCTCATAACAAAGGAAATACTAGGAGCACCTGTTCACCCTCCATTGTTTCGTCGCTTGACAATACGAAAGGTGGCAAGGGCAAGTATCCGGGGCGTAGTTTGCACTGATAAAAGGCTTCAGTACACATCGATACGCCACTAAGAGACGATATGACGAATCCCAACATTCCGGGAGATCAAAGTTAAGTGGGATCGAGGTTAAGAAAAAAAAAGACACACAATTAATCTACAGTCCTCTTCCTAACTCCCTCCCCCCGCCCCTCCACACACAATCTTAATATGGGTTCTTCAAGAGAGGGGGAGCCGTTGTGTGTGTGTGTGTGTGTGTGTGTGTGTGTGTGTGTGTGTGTGTGTGTGTGTGTGTGTGTGTGTGTGTGTGTGTGTGTGTGTGTGTGTGTGTGCGTGCATGGCCAGCGTGGCAGCGGAAGTCTAGGGGTCGGATTATAGCCTCTGTTATGCAATGATGTCGTATTTCACATTTACTGCAAACCTGGCCGCTGGGGGGAAAATTGTTTGGGTTGGCGGTGGCACTGGGCAAGGGAAGAGGTGCTGGTGGTGCTTGTGGTAGTGGTGATAGTAGTGGTGATGGTGGTGGTGATAGTGGCTGCGGTGGTGGTAGTGCTGGTGGTGGTGAGGATGGACAAAGTAGAGGAGGAAAGGAAAGAGAGTAACAGGTTGAGGTAGTGTTGATGATGGTGAGAGTGGATAAATCAGAAGAGGAAAGGCAAGAGAAAGTGAGTAACAGGTACGAGATGAAGTGAAGGTGACGCGGTAATGAGGAACGATGCGAGTGCGTGAAGAGGGGAAAGAGAAAGGGAGGAGCAGGGGAAGAAGCGTGAGGAAACTACGGTAAGAAAGAAGGTAAGGACACAGGAGGCGAGGGAATGGAGAGAGGAAAAAAGAAACACTCGTAAGCGATAAGGAAGAAGATATTTTTTTAAGGACGTTACAGTAACTAAAAGAAATGGAGCAGAAGTGAAGTGTGGAGAGCAAGAAGGTATGGATTAAAAAAGTGAGGGAATGAAGGAGCAGGGAGTAGAGGAAGAGAAAGAAAGAGGGGAAAACACAGCCGATACCAAAGACATACGAAATTCACCTATACAGATAAAGGAGAGTACGAAAGCGGACTCATGTTGATGTTTATTAATTGATGTAGGTAAGTTCTAAAACATCTCAGCATCTGCCTTTTCCTCTACATTCCCTACAATAGTCATATATTAGTCTTAGCGGTCTTTACTTCCCGTCTTTCCATACCTAAGATTACAGCAGGAAGCCTTTGTTGTGGAGCTTAATGGTTCTTGCAGTTTGTTGGGATTATGTGAATACCGAGGGAGAAAAATGTGAACTGTGGGTAAACTGAGGTGCGCCATTTTCTATTCCTCGGCGTTGAGGTCTTCCTTGTGGTGGAGGAAAGAGAGGAGACGAAACCACAGCCTCGCACTTTCTGTACCACACGGGAGGGAAGGAGATCGTTGACTCTACACGGTAAACAGGAAGCAGCCGCAATGAAATTAACAAGCCAGCTATTGAAGTTAGATAAAAAAAACAATAATTTCTTTGGTGCTGAAAAACGCGAGCCATGGCAAGCAAATATATCTCATGGACGTACTGAATCGAGTTCAAACATAATTGGGCCGGATAACATTGCAGGATTCAATTTTATTCTCACACAAAAGCGCTTACGAAAATAAAATCCTCAGGAATATAACTCACTTTTGTTACAGGTGTTGTACAAAAAGAAACAAACAAAAAAAAAAAAAACTCATGTCGAACGCATTTGAGCCAGTATTCGTTACGTTTCAGACACGGCTCATGTTTTCATTGTTCCCGAGGTAAGTAGTTTCTTAATGCCGGCGATTCACGGAGCAAAAAGAGAAAAAAATCTGATCCTTACAAACTAGCGTTGTTGACAATGCCTCCAGGTCCGCACAATGCAATAATTAATGCTACGCTCGGGAGATTAATTTGGTGGAATTGTCACCGTTATTGTGGCCGCGATCATTAACTGGGCCAAGATTCTTTTCAGATATTATTGTTATTTATGAATAGTTTTTCATTATCACTATATTATTATTATTATTATTATTATTATTTGCTGCTGCTTTAATAACAACAACAACAACAACAATCACAATAATAATAATAATAATAATAATAATAATAATAATAATAATAATAATAATAATAATAATAATAATAATAATAATAATAATAATAATAATAATAATAATAATAATAATAATAATAATAATAAGAAGAAGAAGAAGAAGAAGAAGAAGAAGAAGAAGAAGAAGAAAAGAAGAAGCAGTACTAGCAGTAGAAGAAGAAGAAGAAGAAGAAGAAGAAGAAGAAGAAGAAGAAGAAAAACAAAAAGAATAAAACTATCATAATAATCATCACCATCATCATTACTATTTTTTTTTATAGGACTACAATATTCCACTTCTGTCATCCTTTCTTCACCGACTCATTCCCAATACCACCAACCTCCACATTCACATCCTTATTCTTACATTATCATCATATTCATCATCATCACCAACATCCTCCTCATCATCACCACCAATATCACTCTAATAACCATCACTACCAGCACCACCATTACTAGTACCATCATCGTCATCGCTGTCATCATCTACCCCATTATAATCGCCTGCACCTCCATCACCGCCGCCACTCTGACATCAAGATCACCGCCGCACTCACCTTTAACGTCATAATTACCACCATCACCATTTCCTGCGTTAAAGCTGATGGAGGGTTTGGCTTTAAGATAATGAAGAGATAAATCTTTTTCCAGGTAAGAGGAAGATGTGACTCGCAAGCGACTAAACCGCACATTCATAAACAAGTAAATATGTGTAATTGATGCGAGGAAAGGACTAAATAAAAATGTGGAAATGAAACAAAGGAATCGTGAGTCATATAAAACATCGCCGCAAACATGAGAGGGAAGCATTAACTGACATTGTTTCTATGAGGACAGTTTATATTCAACCAATCAGCTTATAGTAGCTCTGTGGGTAAGTGCATTTTCGCCTCGATAAATATATAGATTAACATAGCTTATAATTTATGAACGTGCAAAGTATGCCATTCGAAAGGTCTTGACCAGGCTACTTACGATAATTAATTGGTGATGAAAAACGAGCAAATACTAAACTGCAAGTCTTGGAATATATTTCGTTCGCTCTGCAGTTGTTATTAAACACTGTGCGGTTAATAGAATGGATAGATAATAAATACCGTAAGTTTAAAAGTCTGTCACTCCGACATTCCTAAGACACAAAATTGCAGTGTAGTCCTGCAGTTCCATTACTAGATGTGAGTGCGAGAGTACGTGCCCGCACCTGAATTTATCCTTAACTTTGACTCATACGACCTTGTTAAGCATTTTATTCGATATATGTTGAACCAAGGCTCGCCCCCCCCCATCCCTCCTCCCCCCCAAAAAAAGTGTAAACCATTGTAGCATTCTCTTGCCTCTAAAACTTAGTGCATACATGCATAGATAATGCATCACCTACATATATGAATATATACAGTCATTCATACATCTAACAAAAACACATACTTTTGTAGACACAGGTACAGAACGGAAGATACATATTTAGAAAAATCACCATTTCCAGCACTTGTATTGCCCCGATTTAGGCAAAATTGGATCATTATGGCGTGGTGATCCGCGCCGACCGAGTGGTGATGGCTACTATCTGGGCGGCGAGCAGGTAGGAGGGTGGGTGGAGGCAGGTGTGTGGCGGAGGCTGACCAACATGTGCCTGGGTGTGCGGTGGTTGGCTAACAGGTGCAGGCCTAGTAGTTTGGTTGCCAGCAGGTGTCTGAGAGAATGGTTGTCTGGTTGTGTGACTAGGCAAGGTTCAATTCGCAAGCAACCTTTCAATTAGTAATACAGCAGCGAGTAGCGGGCTTTTTTTTTTATTGTTGTTTCCTTTTTTTTGTGCCCTTGTGTTGTCGCCTTTGCTGTAAAAAAAAAATTAACCTCTCATGAAAATGGAGCCGAGACGCAAAAAATAAACAAATGTCAGCGCATCACATGTTTCCCAGTCTTTAGTTTTGACCATGCTCCACTATTCCTACTTTTAAGTACATATTTTTTAATGAGTGCCACTTGGAATAGTGTGTGCAATTTAGCAAGTAAACCTAAAGACCAATCACATATCACACAAGGGGCAGGAAGGTTGTGAGTTACGGATTTTAACAAGTGTCGAGCGGACGTATTCCATGTTCCCCCTTATTGAAATGTCAGTTAGTACCAACTCTCTCTCACACACACAAAAAAAAAAATAATAATAAATAAATAAATAAATAAATAAAATAAAACGACCGCGTCTAAACAGTTTTTCGCATTAATTGAATTTTACGTCCTTCACCTTCATTAATTTTCTTTGCATACTTGGGCCATGACACTACCAACATAAATTATTGATATGTCTGAGGTAGTAATAAACCCCGAAGTGGTGTATAGAAAGTTTGTGCGGAGCGCGGTCTTCCGGTACACTAATATTGTTGGAACCGATATCAAGTGGAGGAAGAGATAGCAGTACGGGATCAAGTGAAGGGTAAGTGGTAAACCTGGTGTCTGAAAAGGTGTCAGATGGGTGGAGGGTTGAAGAGTTTCATAGAAGAGGAATTTTGTAAAGGTTTTCTGTTTGAGGTTGTTTCATTTCTCCTTTCAAACCTTCTCTTTTCATAAATTTTGTAATATGCTGATAAAGGTAATGTTAGTTTAATAGTGCCTTGCTGTTTCCTATGTACCAGGGATAAATTGTGTGAATCTCTCTCTCTCTCTCTCTCTCTCTCTCTCTCTCTCTCTCTCTCTCTCTCTCTCTCTCTCTCTCTCTCTCTGTCTCTCTCTCTCTCTCTCTCTCTCTCTCTCTCTGTGTGTGTGTGTGTGTGTGTGTGTGTGTGTGTGTGTGTGTTTCAAAGACATGCTGAAATTTATTCGCCTTCTTTCACTACTCTCCTCTTCAAATTCCTCTTCCTCTCCTCTAACAAGCTCACATTTTCAATAAGAACCACTCGAAAGGGCCGCAGGAAATCCTCTCTTGAAACCTTCGTATCTACTTTCACCTCAACCGTCCTCAGACCATCAACGAGGAAGCCAATAATCAAATAGCGAGAATAAATAAAATAAACGTGTAAAGGACGATGATGCATAATGAGCCAAGATTGTGCTGAATGCAAATGTTAAACCACGCTCCCCTGCACCTGACACACTTAATTAGCGACGTTTAATAACCTAAATGAGAGGAAATATGTCCCCCATGAAACCGGCGGCTGCACGTACAGGGAAGTGTGTGCGTAAGTGTGTGTGTGTGTGTGTGTGTGTGTGTGTGTGTGTGTGTGTGTGTGTGTGTGTGTGTGTGTGTGTAATGCTCAGACTTTGCCCTTCATAAATAAAAGGTCAAGCATTAAGGCACAAGTGTGTTACCATTTACACACACACACACACACACACACACACACACACACACACACACACACACACACACACACACACACACACACACACACAGCGGACCTACATTTTCACCCAGCCTAGTAACGCAGCGGAAATGCTCCCCTTGCTCCTTCCCCCTATACTCCCCATCTCTGTTTGACCTACTCTCCCCTGTTTCCCTATTCCGTGACGCCCCCCCCCCCCCCCCAGAGCGGCCGTTCTCCCCCCTCCGTTCACGTGCACCTGTTGCTAATTGAACGGCGTGAATTTCATGGATTATCGGATTTTTTTATTTTCATACAAAATGTTACACGCAATTTTGTATTTTAAGTGTGTGCCTATATTCCATCAACACACGCAAACTAATTTCAATGCAACAGACTATTCCAATATTAACACACACACTGATGGATTCACGCAACAGTTAGCATGGAGAACATAATTGAAAAATTCTATATATAACTGCAAAGGTTGTCAAACACACACCAAAAAGCAGCAGATTTGGAGCAGTTACGTCGAGAAAATCCATTTACACTTGTGGAAATTAACAAAGAAATTTTCGAGAGGTTGCCGTTTGCTGCTGATTGCTTGCTGGGGTGTGCGGCCACGGCGCCTCAACTGCTGCGTTTTGATGGGTTAAAAAGGGGCTATTACACTGGGCAAATTTTCCGTGGATCTTCAGTCAAACCACGATTTCCGCTGGCGTGGTTCTCATATTTGGGTGGTTTTCTGACGTGTCCACGATCTTCCAAAGCTACGGTAGATTTCACTGAAGGACGACGGTATTACTCATCATCTTCATCAGCAGCAATAACAAGAAACAACTGAGAACCACGCCAGCGGAAATCGTGGTTTGACTGAAGATCCACGGAAAATATGCCCAGTGTAATAGCCCCCTTAGTTTGCTTCTTCTAAACGTTTCCATTCGTTGCTGTCTTGTTCCTCTAGTGTCCAGCTTCATTGTAAACGTTCCGTAAGCTATTTAATTTCATCACAACATCTGGTGAACAACACTTTCATGGATCTTCTCATATTTCTTATCCGTTTCCTCTACACATATGTTCTGGTCATTGCATTTTACGTGATTTTAAATGTCTATAATGCCGAATTACGTTTGTTTGTTTTCTTCTCCATTTGCAATTCTCTTAACTACTTACTTTTGCACAGTTCAGCTTGCTGTTTGGGGCACTGAACTCTACGGTAATATATCAATGGGATAACTTCATGAGATATTGTATGCCTAAAGGGGTTTCTAGTTACAAGACTGGTTATGAGTGATGGAAAAAAAATAATGGGAGGGGGGAAACTTCTGAATTTAGCAACGTTTGTCATAAATGCTGTAATTGCCAAAGCAGCGCAAGAAAAAAAGAAGAAAAAAAATCACTAGTATACATTTCAATACGCATTTCACGTCCACGCAGCACATAAACAGGCTCCGTTTCAACAGGAGTTTCGGCGAGTAGAGGAGGGCGTGTTTCGTGCGGTTGTGTTCATATTTTCGAGATCAAACATCCATTTTACCTCAGCAATCTGTACGTGTTTGCTCTGTCCGGCAGCTGGGGTGGTGCTGGGCTGTGTGAGGGGGGGAGGGGGGGAAAGAGGGGGGGAAGGGTGTGCATTAGACAGGAGACTGATGTGTAGAGTAGCAGTGCAGAGTAGAATTATGATTAATTTACACCGTCTAAAGCTCTGTCAAAATTCATGTACTCTCTCTCTCTCTAGGTAGAACATCCATTGAAGGTGTAACACTAAAGTTGGGGGAAAACGCTAAATCTGCGCGTGGCCTCTGTGCTCATATCCGTTACAGTGGCCCTTGAACCCAGAAGCACCAAAACAATGAAAAGGAAAAATGTAAATATCAGTCCAGGCACTCCTCAAGGAACCAATATCATCAAACAGAAATAATGAAAAAAGAGTCAAGCAGGTTAGAGCGAGAGCGGATCACCTGCAAACACCTGGCTACTGAGGTGTGACGTACCTAAGTAAAGAGCGAGGTCGGAAATGAGGAGAGAGGGACATCTCTTGCGGGTATGGACAAATCTGCAGTGGAAGCTGAATGTGTGCAATTGTCGCTGTTCGTCCGCTCCGAGGATTTGGGGATTAAGAGAGAGGAAGCTGAACATTTATTAGCAACTCTCTATCTATCTATCTATCTATCTATCTATCTATCTGTGTATAACTTTCGTCTGATATCCCTGTCTGCTTTAGTCTTTGCAATGTATTTATCTTCACTATGTCTGCAAATCAAGTCTACTCAATGCTACTTTATGAGTGTACGAAATTTACTTATTGTTGTTCTAGCTATTACGACGACCATTATTTTTTTTACTTTGTGTGTTTGTGTTTGTGTGTGTGTGTGTGTGTGTGTGTGTGTGTGTGTGTGTGTGCATGCATGACCAAGAAAGCTGCTCTCTTTTCCCCTCCGGACAGAAGATAAAGATCGGGGCGCCCTAATTAAGTACTCTCTCCTGAGCCAGGTATGTGGGAAGGGCGACGGAAGGGGCGAGACAATTAGAACACTCAAGGAAACAAAGAAACGAGGGACGGCGCTGCGAGAGTAAGGAGAGGAAGGAGAAATGGAAAAAAAAAAAGCAATGAAAGAAGAGGCGAATTACAGCACTGAAGGAAACCAAGAAACGAGTATAAATGAAAAAGAGAAAAGGAAAATTGATAACAAGGGTAATACCATCAGAAATAGGGATGGAAACTTGAAAAAGGGAGCAGTGAAGTTATGAAGTAAAAGAGTAAAAGGAATAAATGAAGCTAATACCCAGATAGATAAGGATAGATAAACGGAAAACTGAGTATGAAGAGAAGACCCACACAAAAGAGTAAAAGAAAAGATAAATAAAGAAAACCAAAACAATTAACACAACATTAGTCCAAAAAGAGGCATTGAGCACTTATTAGAAGGAAAACGTATGCAATAAAAAAAGGGAGATAGGACACAGATGGAACACTGGCATGGAACAACAATAATAATCTCTCTCTCTCTCTCTCTCTCTCTCTCTCTCTCTCTCTCTCTCCCTCTCTCTCCCTCTCTCTCCCTCTCTCTCCCACTCTCTCCCACTCTCTCCCATTCTCTCCCATTCTCTCCCACTCTCTCCCACTCTCTCCCATTCTCTACCCCTCTCTCCCATTCTCTACCCCTCTCTCCCATTCTCTACCCCTCTCCCATTCTCACCCCTCTCTCCCATTCCATTCTCTCCCTCTCCCATTATCTCCCTCTCTCCCATTCTCTCCCCCTCTCTCCCATTATCTCCCCCTCTCCCCTTCTCTCCCCCTCTCCCTCCCCTCTCCCCTTCTATCCCCTTCTATCCCCCTCTCCCTCTCTCTCTCCCCCTCTGTCAGTAAATCCTACCCAAATCTCCTGATCTAAATACCCGAGTCGCTGCATCCCGCCGCCGAATGAAATGCAGGACCCACGAATGAGCCAACTATCTTAATTCTTATTACTGAAGATAGATTAATGCCGTGTGTGTATGTGTGTGTGTGTGTGTGTGTGTGTGTGTGTGTGTGTGTGTGTGTGTGTGTGTGTGAGCGTCAAAACGTCTCCTGGCGGTGGTAATATGCAAACATCATCGCTCTTCCCCCGACCCGCCCGAGACGTGAAGAGGCGGAGAGGAAAATAAAATGGCTGATGACTGCCTGCCGAAAATGTGGAGGCGGAAAAGAGGAAGGAAGGGAGGAAGAGAAGAAAAGAGAGAGAGGAAGGCAGGGAGGACGGAGGAGGAAAGGGAGAGAGGAAATAAGGAAATAAGGAGGGAATGATGGAAGGAAGGGAAGGAGGGAGGGCGGAGAGAGGGAGGAAACGAAGATATGAGAGAAGTTAGGAAGGAGGAAAGTGAAGAAATAAAGGAGGAAGGAAGGAAAAGAAGGAAGAAAAAAGGATGGTTGATGAATGGAAAAAAGGAAGGAAAGTAGAAGAGGAGGAAGGGAAGGAAGAAGGGAAGAGAGGATGGGCGGAGGAAGGAGGACAGTGGAGAAACAAGGAAGGAAGGAGGGAAAAGAAGATGGATGAATGTAAGAAGAAGAAGAAAAAAAAAGATGCAATGTGGAAGGAGAGGAAAGAAAGGAAGTAAGGAAAAAATAGGGAAAAATGGAGGGAATAATGGAAGGAAGGAAGGAAGGAAGTGTGAAATAATGGAAAAAAAATGAAAGGAAGGGAAGAAGAAATTACGAAAAAAAGAATAAATGGCAGGAGAGGAGAGAAAAAGAGGAAGAGAGGAATGAAGGAAATACAGAAAGCCGAGATGAAGGATGATCGGAAGGATGGAAGAAAGGAAGAAAAACAAATACGAACACGTGAATCTTATATATATATATATATATATATATATATATATATATATATATATATATATATATATATATATATATATATATATATATATATATATAGGAAGAAGGGGAAAAAAGCCGAAAAGAAAGAGGAGAGGGAAGGACAAAAGAAGGAATTACAAGACAAAACAATGAGAAGAAGAAAAAAAAGAGAGAGATAGACAGACAAAGTGAGAGATAGAGGCAGACAGAGAGAGACAGAGAAAATGGAGCAAGGAGAGGCTTGAGGAGGAGGCCCAGCAGCGGGAGATAAGACGCAAGAAGGCTGTGATGAGAGGAGAGTAGGTGTCGAAGGCCGGCGGCAATAAAGAGGGAATAAAGAGGGGAGGAATGATGATGATGACGACGAGGAGGAAGGGAAGGCCAGTATACAAGAGCAGTTACACGAGTGAAGTAAAAAGGAATGAAGGAATGAAGGAATGAAGGATGGAAACATGGAAATGCAGGCAACAGAAAGCTTATTGGCTCATTACGAGGTTGCCCGCTTTGGTGACTTAATCTGCTCGACAGACACTTGGGGCCTGGGGAACAGATGAAAGCACCTCGTTATTCAGTTTATTCCTGACGCAACGAAATGACGGTCGATTCGATTTTTGAAGGGGTATTTGCATTTACTATTTCTGAGGGAAGATTGTTCCAGTGGCGGATGACTCGATTCGAAAAGAAACTTCCGATGTCTGTGTTGCATCGACTCGGCTGAATGGGCAAACCGTTATTTCTAGTTCTTGAGTTGGTTTGTAGTTGAAAGAATTTGAAGTAATCGACGTTATTGAACTTTTTCAGGTACTTGAAGACTTGAATCATATCCCCTCGTAGGCGTCTTTTCTCCAATGTGAAGAGATTGAGTCGCTTGAGTCGTTCCTCGTGCGGTTGGGCCCTTAAAGTTGGAATCATTTTCGTGGCGCGTCGTTGGAGGAGGAGGAAGACTGAGAGGTGGAGGAAGTTAAGAGAGGACATGAAAGAGGTTGTAAGTAGCGTAGGAGGAAGAGGAAAAAGAAGGGAGAAAGGAAGGAAAATGAGGAGGAGGAAGAAGAGGAGGAATAAGAAGAGAAAGTGGACAAGAAAGAGGAAGAAGAATAAGAGAAGGCGGAAGAGGAAGATGAGGAGGAATAGGAAGAGGAGAGAGGTCAAGTAAAAGGAAGAAGAGGAAGAGGAGCAAGAGGAGAAGGAAAAGAAAGAAGAGGTGGAGGAGGCAACTAATTAAGAAGGAGCATGAAAGAGGATGTATAGAGCGGGGGGAAAAGAGTAAGGAAGGAAGAGGTGGAAGAAAGAAAAAGCAGCAGGAGGAGGAAGGATAAGAGGAAGAGGAGGAGGAAGAATAAGAGGAAGAGGTGTAGGAGGAAATTAAGAAGGAGCGGAGGGAAGAGAATAAAGAAGGAAGAGGTGGAAGACAAAACCGGAAGAAAGAAGGAAGAGGAGGTCGAAGTTGAGGAAGAAGAGGAGGAGGAGGAGGAGGGGAAGAGAATCTGAGCCGCGAGGGATGAGGGGACACATCCTCGGCGGTGGCCTGGAGCCTCCCCGAGCCTTGCAGCACGAGAGGAAGGCTTTGTGTGCGACGTGCGAGTCCGCCGCCAGAGCCCGCCACGTCCATCACTGTTAGAGGGGCCAAGCTCGGGCATCCCCCACCCTCCAACCCACCTACCCCCGCGACTGCTACCCAAGAGAGGTGGTGGAAGTGGTAGTACAGGAGTGAGAGGCGAGAAGTGAGCGCTGCTATAATCTAGAAACACCAAATACGTCCGTCTCTGTTAGTAGGATCAAGTTCGAGGGTCCAATTTCCCACGTACACACAAACGCATACACCCCCCCGTGACGTAGTGCTTGTGAGTAGATGGTGGTGGTGGTGGTAGTGCTTAAGGAGAGGCAAGAAGAGAGGGTCGCTGAAAGCCCCAAACACGTCCATCAGTGCTAAGAGTGTGGTCGAGTTCATGCACCTACACTACACACATGGTCACCCTCCCACCTACCCACACACTCTCCCACCTACCCACACACTCTCCCACCTACCCACACACTCTCCCACCTACCCACACACACTCCCACCTACCCACACACTCTCCCATCTACCCACACACTCTCCCATCTACCCACACACTTTCCCACCTACCCACACACTCTCCCACCTACCCATACACCCTCCCACCTACCCACACACTCTCCCACCTACCCACACACTCTCCCACCTACCCTTACACTCTCTCACCTACCCACACACTCTCCCACCTACCCACACACTCTCCCACCTACCCACACACACTCCCACCTACCCACACACTCTCCCATCTACCCACACACTCTCCCATCTACCCACACACTTTCCCACCCACCCCACACCTCCCCACCCACACACACTCTCCCACCTACCCACACACTCTCCCACCTACCCACACACACTCCCACCTACCCACACACTCTCCCATCTACCCACACACTCTCCCATCTACCCACACACTTTCCCACCTACCCACACACTCTCCCACCTACCCATACACCCTCCCACCTACCCACACACACTCCCACCTACCCACACACTCTCCCACCTACCCACACACTCTCCCACCTACCCACACACTCACCCTTCCCCCTACCCAACACCCACTAGCCAAATTACTAACTCACCCACTCTCTTACTTTCCCACACACTCACGCACCTACCTACCCAAACGCTCATTAGCAAACCTACCTACAAAGACACCCACTTGCCTATACCCACACATTCCCCTCTCACCTACCCATACTACCCACTCTGCCACCCTACCACTTCCCCTTCCCCCTACTCAGCCACCCTTCTAATCACAAACCTAAACGCCCCTATTACATGCTCTCCCTTCCTGGGCCATTTCCTCGACATCAGGTCCAAGAAGGTCGATATGTCAGACCCTGCTTCCTACTTGCTTTCTCTGAACCACCTTTACGGGTTATTGAGTAAATCCAGCATATTCGTTTTATTTTCTTTTAATATTACTATGGAGTATAATTGCCAAAAAAAAGTGAATGTAGGTGACGTATGTGGAATCTAAGAACATCAAAAAAAGATAGAGAAATAAAAGATATAGCTGCCGTTGGTTTTTACGATTTTACGTTGACATTTCTTAGTAATGGCGAGCTTGGAATACGGCCGAGAGCCACTACACTCCTGACGTGAAGAGGTGTTGGAGGTGGCTGTAAGGAACCAAGGGGCGAGAGGTGCGGGTCGTTCGAAGGAGAATGAAGTAGGGGAGGCGGTGGTAGTGGGGCGCGGACAAAACCTCAAAGGACATAAACTCACCGATCAAATGCAAAGGGGGACAAAAAAAAAATACCGAGATGAGGTTAGGTTAGTCTTCTTTTCTTTTAGCAAGTTTTAGTCATTCTTTGCATTTAATCGTTGAGTTTATGTCTGGTGAGATTATGACCTATGAGTTTTTGTCCTACGCTCGATGGTAGTACAGGTATTGGTGATGAAAATGATGTTGTCAGTAAGGGGGTGAGGTAGCAGGGGTATGAGAATGGTCGTTACAGTGAAAGGGCAGTGCTTTTGGTGGCAGTAGTGGCATTACAGTGGTGCTGAATGTGACAGTTGTGACAGCAAATGACTAGCAAAGAAAGTAGTTTAGAGGCGTGAAGAAGGCTGAAACGAGGAAGGGAAGGGATCGGCTGGTTGTAGAAGTTATGATGTAGCAGCAGAGGTGAAGGGAATGAAGTAGTGCAGAGGTGAAGGGAATGAAGTAGTAGCAGAGGTGAAGGGAATGAAGTAGTAGCAGAGGTGAAGGGAATGAAGTAGTAGCAGAGGTGAAGGGAATGAAGTAGTAGCAGAGGTGAAGGGAATGAAGTAGTAGCAGAAGTGAAGGGAATGCAGTAGTAGCAGAGGTGAAGGGAATGCAGTAGTAGCAGAGGTGAAGGGAATGCAGTAGTAGCAGAGGTGAAGGGAATGAAGTAGTAGCAGAAGTGAAGGGAATGAAGTAGTAGCAGAGGTGAAGGGAATGGAGTCGTGTAGTCGCAGAGAGGCGAGGATGTCTGGGAGGTGAAAGAGATGGCAGAAATATATTGTTGGTGATAATGAAGAAGTGAAGGAAATAGGGGGAAGGAAAGGAAGACACAATGTTGAAAGTAGTACCTAGAAGTGATGATGGCGGTGGTGGTTCTAGTGGCAACTATGGAAGGGAATGGAGGAAGGAAGAATACCCAAAGAGGAAAGACAGACTACAATAAAAAGGGCAATACCAGCATCCTCTTAGGGAAACTGAAGGCCTACAATATATATTTTTATTTCTTCATTAGAGCAATATACAATCCTTTATCACCTCCTCCTGCACCTCTTCCTTTTCCTCCTCCTCCTCCTGACCCAGCAGCGTGGCCTTCCCTCCCGCAGGTCGCCGTGGAATACAATCACAGCCGCTACTCTCGTCCTCCTTCTTTGCCTCCGCTGCCTCTTATCGATGATTTAACGCTTCGCCCAATCGATCCCAAGGACAGGCCCGCAGCCCGCCCTCCCTCCCTTGCGTCCCTCCTGACTCCATCGACGCCATCTTGCACGCCCGCCGGCTAGCCCTGACCAAAGGCACCCCACGCAGTGTCCCTCTCCCTCTCCCTGACCTCAGAAACCCCCACTCATCATCTCTCTCCGTCCCTCTCATCCAGGTATACCCCACTCACTCTCCTTCTCCTTCTACCCCATACCTTCCACTTAACGTCTCCCTCCCTTGCCGTGACCCCAAAACACCACACTCAACGCACCCCTCCTTCCCCCTGACCCCCACACACATCCCTCTCCCTCCCTCTGAGCTCTTTCTGACACATCTCCCTTCTCTCCCTCACCCACACACACACATCCCACTCATCGACTCTCCCTCCTTTCCCCTGACCTAATGACACCCCACTCCCTTTCCCTTGAACGAACGACACCCCACTCATGGTCCCCTCTTCTCCCTTTCTCTCCCTCTCACATCCCACTCCGAATATCTCCCACTCGTCCCACTGCAGCGCAAAACAACCCACTCGCCGCAGAAAGAAAGCTCGCGCGCCCGTCCCCTAAGTCACACTAAGAGGATTACATTATTATTTTTTGATGATGGTAAAAAAGTACGCCGAGTAGCCTTACGAGGTTAACTAATTTTTCGAGGATGACTTACCGAGTACGACCTCTCTTATTAGTGATGCTCTCTCTCTTCACTCTTTTTGTCTGTTTTTCTCTTTCTTTAACTTTTCTTTTTTTCTTTTTCTTTCTGTGTACCTTTCATTCATCCTTTCTTTCTTTTTTTTTGTTTCTGGCGTTTTCTTTCTTTCTCTCTCATTTTCTTATTTTCCTCTCTCTCTCTCTCTCTCTCTCTCTCTCTCTCTCTCTCTCTCTCTCTCTCTCTCTCTCTCTCTCTCTCTCTCTCACACACACACACACACTCACACTCACACTCACTCTCACACACACACACACACACACACACACACACACACACACACACACTCAAACTCACACTCACTCTCACTCACTCTCACTCTCATTCTCTCTCTCACTCTCACTCTCTCATATCCCGTTCCTCGTTACGATAAACATTTTTCCGTCTGCCGCCGACGTGTGTACAGGGGCGAGTGTGCGGGCCTCGGGCAAGTTGGTCTGCTGCTTAGCCCTGCGTGTCACGGGGGAACTTTTTATCTCATGATTACAAAACTCCAACACAAGAAGAAAAAAAAAGAGGAAATTAAAAGTTGGGCCAAAAGGGGAGACTTCAAGGGTTACAGACCGGGGACATACGCTGGCAACTTCGGCTTCGATAGCGTACAGAACGTTACACCAAGATTCCCAAGGGTACAGTGCGTTATAACATGAAAAGGTAAGTTAGGAAGAGTAAGGGTAAGTACAGGATAGGTGTAGAAAGGCTAAGTTATTTGAGTACCAGGATTACAAAGAGTACAGTTAGTTACACCAGGTTCAGTAAGGTAAGTAGAGTACAGTGAGGGTAGGCTCAGGATGGATACAGTAAGGGTAAGTAAGGTTAGAGTAAGTTATAGAAGTACTTAAGTTATACTGGGATTACATAAGAGTGCAGTAAGTTACATCAGGTGCAGTTAAGTAAGGTACAGTAAGGGTAGGCACATTACAGGT
The DNA here is from genome assembly GCF_024679095.1 of Eriocheir sinensis. NCBI lineage: Eukaryota > Metazoa > Arthropoda > Malacostraca > Decapoda > Varunidae > Eriocheir > Eriocheir sinensis. The sequence continues at coordinate 19,227,353 of NC_066511.1, forward strand.
ACAGCAGTGGTATGTAAGGGTAGAGTAAGTTATAGAAGGATTACTTAAGTTACACTAGGATTACAGAAGTTTAATTCCATTCCACTGGTGCTTTGATGCTCTAATAATTTCTGGGTTTGTCTTGAGGGGAACGAAAACTGGAAAAATAAGATTGGTAAGGAGAACTGTACAGAATAAGGCTCAATATATAACGTTGAAGGTTTGTCGAGAGTAAAGGAGAAAACAAGAAAAGGTATACTGCTCAGGAGATACGGACAACATAAGCATCAGGATATAACACTGAGGGTCTGTCCAGAAGTAGAAAGACAAGAAAAAGAATATCGCTCAGGAGATACGGACAACATAAGCGTCAGGATATAACACTGAGGGTCCGTCGAGAAGTAGAAAGACAAGAAAAAGAATATCGCTCAGGAGATACGGACAACATAAGCGTCAGGATATAACACTGAGGGTCCGTCGAGAAGTAGAAAGACAAGAAAAAGAATATCGCTCAGGAGATACGGACAACATAAGCGTCAGGATATAACACTGAGGGTCTGTCCAGAAGTAGAAAGACAAGAAAAAGAATATCGCTCAGGAGATACGGACAACATAAGCGTCAGGATATAACACTGAGGGTCCGTCGAGAAGTAGAAAGACAAAAAAAAGAATATCGCTCAGGAGATACGGACAACATAAGCGCAGGATATAACACTGAGGGTCTGTCCAGAAGTAGAAAGACAAGAAAGAGAATATCGCCCTGGAGATACGGACAAAATAAGCGCAGGATATAACACTGAGGGTCTGTCCAGATGTAGAAAGACAAGAAAGAGAATATCGCTCAGGAGATACGGGGAACATAAGCGCAGGATATAACACTGAGGGTCTGTCCAGAAGTAGAAAGACAAGAAAGAGAATATCGCTCAGGAGATACGGGCAACATAAGCACACGATATAACACTGAGGGTCTGTCCAGAAGTAGAAAGACAAGAAAGAGAATATCGCTCAGGAGATACGGACAGGATAAGCTTCAGCATACAACATTGAGCACCGTTGCCGCAGGTGGGTGGAGGCACGACGTTAACAAGTTGACAGGAGCAGCGAGCACGGAAATAGCGATAAAGGAGAACAAGGGAAGCAACAGGACTGACGCGGACCATCCTCGGCGAAAGACAGTCAATTAAAGGAGGACAGTTGACGAGGCGAACAGCTTTTGTCTCAACTCTGTCTGAAGGAGCTGTGTGAGTGGAGCCTCCTGACCCCCCCTCCCCCTCCCCACACACACATACAGACACACAACCAGGGGAGGCGTACTACACACCGAGGAGTTTTTTTTTTCTTATAGAATGGTTTTCTTTATCTGTTGCCCACTTGATTTTGACTGCGGGTTCCCTTCTTGTTCGGCGTCGTTAATCCTGAATGTTTTCTATCAAAGTTTTACGCCTTTTGTTTGGCCACCCACCTACGTACTCTCTCTCTCTCTCTCTCTCGACCGCGTATCTTGCAACCCCAGACTCTACCCTTTCCTTTCCTTTTCTTCCCTTCCATTTTCTCCTCGTCCTCTGAGTCCCTAATTCTTCCTGTTCCACCTTCCTTTGCCACCCTTTTCTGCCCTTCCCATACTTTCCCTTCCCTTCCTCCTCTCCACTCCCAACTCCCCTTTTCTATCCTTCCCATTCCTAAACTTGGCTCCCTCCTTTCCTCTCCCAACCCCACTTTTCTATCCTTCCCATCTCTTCACTTCCCTCTTTCTTAACCTTTCTGCCCCCAAGCCTTCCTCTTCCACCTCCCGTCACCTCCGTCTCTCTTCTCTCCACTCCCAAACCATCTTCTACAACCACCTCCCTCACCCTCCACAAGGCACACCACGCTCCCTCTCTCTCCCTTCTCCCTTCTCCACTTCAAGGCGTACTTTTCCAACTCCTTCCATTACTTCCCTTCCGCTCGTTACCCGCCTTCGTCCTCTGCTCCTCCCACGTCATCGCAGGTCCATTTTTTACGCCCATTCATCAGGCTCTCGTCCCGTGCACACCGCCCTCCGATCCACAAGTGGCGTCGCCCCCCGCAGCCCCCGCAGGAGCAACAAAATATTCCTGATGACGAGGAGTCGCTGCCAAGAGCCACTTGTTGAGGAGCCTCGTCCCGACCCTCGCCTCGCCCGGACCTTCGACCTCGCCTGACCCGCTCGAGGCTGAAGGGAGAAGCGCATATACACACACATACGCACACATGCACGTAAAAGACGCAGATACTCATTCAGCAAGCATCCCTTCTCCGAAAATACTAATCACGGTAATTCTTTTTTTTTATAGCACAGAAGCCATTACACACAAAACCAGAAAACAAACACAAACAGAAAAGAACCACTGTTTCCAGAAAGAGGACAAACTTTTTTTTTGTGTGTGTGGCAGCGAGCGGGCAAAAAGAAAAAAAAGGAATAGAAAAGCCCGGGTGTTCAAATATGGTTGGAGGTATTTTTTGAAACTTCCTGCTTTTAAATGATCTAATACAAGACTACAATAACGATCTAATAAAAGCAATAAAAATCAGTGAAAGAAAAAATGTTGCTGCGAAGGCAAAGACAAAGCGAACTAGATCTAACAGAATCGCAGCATAAGGGCAGAGAAGTGACGAGGAAAACAAGGAAAACTACAACAATGGTGATAATAAAAGAAAAAACAATAAAAACAACCACAAAACAGCAAAACGAGTACACAGTGAAGCCGCATCGAAGGCAAGTTATTCAAGTGTCCTCTGGCAAAAAAAAAAAAAAGGGGGGGGTGGGAAAGAGGAAGAAAAATGGAGGAAATAGGAGAAAAAAGAAGGGATATTACAGTATGGGCAAAAAAAAAGGAGGGGAATTGATTACTCGAGAAACAATAATGAAAAGCAAAGGATTTAAATATATAAGGACAGAGACAAGGAAGAAATTAAATGTAGTGTGAAGAAATACTAAAAAGAGAGAAAGACAGACCAAGGAGTTGCATTTAGTGTGTAGAGGAGACGCGAAGATGGTGATGCGTTTTCCGTGAGGTAGTTTAAAGAGGAGGAGGAGGAGGAGGACGAGGAGGAGGAGGAGGAGGAGGAGAAAGGGGAAGAGGAAGAGCTAGATAATGAAGAGTAGCAGTAGTAGTAAGAAAAGACAAAAAAATAACAGAAAAAAACATTGAAAACTAAAAAAATAAGAATAAGACGAAGAAATAACGAGAATAATAGGAATAGCAAGAAGACAAAGGAGTAGCAGGAGAGACGATCAGAAAAAAGAAAATTAACAAAACAAAAAGGCAAAAAGGTAGGAAAAAAAACATGGAAATTATCTCTCTGTGGGCTTAGGTAATGCGGGTTTTATTTCCCACTGAATGCTAACCCCTTTGACCTTAAACCTGGGGGGGGGAGAGTTAGAGAAACACACACACACACACACACACACACACACACACACACACACACACACACACACACACACACACACACACACACACACAGGCACAGAGAATGGTGATGATTCTGAGGATTCCTGAGAAGGATCTAACACCCCTTCCTCCCCCCCTTCCCTACCCCCTCCCCACCTCCCCCCCCGGCAAGTTATAATTCCTCTACCTGTGAATCATTAGTTCCCGTCGAAATCGCAACACCTGGCGCCTCGCTCAGACTAATTACCCGTGAGAGAGAGAGAGAGAGAGAGAGAGAGAGAGAGAGAGAGAGAGAGAGAGAGAGAGAGAGAGAGAGAGAGAGAGAGAGAGAGAGAGAGAGAGAGAGAGAGAGAGAGAGAGAGAGAGCAAAGTGGTGTCCTCTTTATCGTGTCGTCGTGGTAAAGTTGCGAGGCCTTTGAGCACAGATTGTTCCCTCCTGGCGGTGTGGAGGAAGAAGAGCAGGAAAAGGAGGAGGAGGAGGAGGAGGAGGAGGAGGAGGAGGACTTGTAGACAGGGATGGTGGTGGTGGTGGTGGTGGTGGAAGATAAAGAGAAGAGAAGGAACTGTAAATGGGACAGGTAGAGAAAGTCAAGAGGAAGGAAAGGAAAAGAAAAAGTGATGGAAGAAGGGAAGGAGGAGGAGGAGGAGGAGGAGGTTATTATGGTGGAGACAGAGGAGATGGTAGTGGTGGCGAAGGAGAGGAAGAGGAGAAGAGGAGCAGCTGTAAAAGGAAGGGGAAGAGAAAAAAAAAGCCAAAAATCCAAGAGGAGGGAAAGGCAAAGAGAAATGAGAGTGGAGCAACAGAAGTCTGAGAACGAAGAGGAGGAGGAGGAAGACCCGGAAAAGGAAGAGGAGGACGAGGAAGAAAAACAAGAAAGAAAAAATAGAGAAAAAAAGATAGATCGTGACGCAGATGCAGCTTCCATAACATGTCCCTCATAGCAACACCACTGACTTTTTTTGCCAACCATTTTCTGCCTCTTTTACGCGATATACTTCCTGGCTATCCCCTCGCACCATTACGATATATTGACGGTGGTGGTGGCGGTGGTGACGAGCTCTTGCCTAACCTCGACAGCCCAACCAACCCATGCATATCACCTAACCTCAAACACCCTCCCTACCCACAACCATATCAACATTCTAGCGAAGGACTAATTGTTTGAGTATTTCTTTCACATTCTTTTTTTTCTGGGTTAAGTATCGCGTCTAAATTCGTATATTTTTGGACCTAAACTCTGTAGCCTTCTCTATATTTCTGTGTATGTTGCTTAGGTATTTTACTCGCTTACTCGCTCCTGGGTTTAAAGAGTAGGATGTAACTCGATTGTGGGTCATCTCTTTTTTTATATCTAGCCAGTGAGGGTGTCCTATTGTTTTGTTTGTTTGCTTGTTTGTTGTTTTGTTTTTCTCATTTTCCCACCAATTACTTGTATCATTAATTTGTCTCCTTCCACTCGTTAATTACCTTATCGTATCTGTTCTTACATAATTTATCTTGGGAAAATTCGCGCCAGATTTCCTCATATTTTTTTATTTTTATTATTCATCTTTTCTCCATTCCTCTTTGACTTCATCCCGTCAGTCTGTCACCGTCCATCTTCATCTTTGCGCCATCTTCCTGAGTTTTATAATATATATCTTGGGCATTTCTTCGTCTCCTTCCCATTTATTGATATATTCTTAACTTATTTTTTTCTATCATTCATCTTGTTCTGCATCCTTCTTTCCCTTCATCCCGTCCGCCAATCACCGTTCATCTTCATCTTCTTTGCGTCATCTTTCGGAGCATTTATATATCTTGGGCATTACTTCGTCTCCTTCCTTTTTATTAATATATTCTTAACTTATTTTACATCATTCATCTTTTTTTCTGCAGTCTTCTTTCCCTCCATCCCGTCCGCCAATCACCGTTCATCTTCATCTTCTTTGTGTCATCTTTCGGAGTATTTATATATCTGGGCATTCCTTCGTTTATTTTATTTTTTATTGATATACAGTTTTTTTTCCAGCCTCCGTCGCCGCCGCCACCCCCGTCCAGTTAGTCTGCCTCTCCGTCCATCACTTCTGCGTCATTTTTTCCTAACGAGATAACTTTCCGTCCCTGGGCTTTGAGATATCACGTCCCGGGATAATTTATGTGTGTGTGTGTGTTTGTGTGTGTGTGTGTGTGTGTGTGTGTGTGTGTGTGTGTGTGTGTGTGTGTGTGTGGTGTGGTGTGGTGTGGTGTGGTGTGGTGTGTGTGTGTGTGTGAGATGGAGCCTGTTTTTTTTAATGAACTTCTCCATATACCACTTCCACTACTACTACTACTACTACTACTACTACTACTAAAACCACCTCTACTAATACAACTTCCTCTAATCCACCCAACCACCACCACCACCACCGCGCCGCAGGATTAACATAAACTAAAGACAGGAAGGGGAGTATCGGCAGCAGCAGCGGTAAGGGCGTGAGGGGGTTCCGCTGGGCTTACCTTTAGGATGAGCAGGAGGCGTAGGTGCAAGACAGGGCAGGTGGCGAGAAGGGGGAGCAGGGGAAACCTATTAAACGGTGCCGCGCGAGGGGGAGGGGCGGGGGAGGGTGCGCGGTAGGCCTCACCTCAGCATTAACTTACCTGTAAAAAAGAGAAAGGGAAGTCTATAAATATTTGTGAGGAGGCTAAGGATAAGAATATTATGTGTAGTACTCCATGAAGAGAAGGAATGCTTTATTTATTTTTATCAACATCTTCATTTTCACAAACATCTTTTTATACTGCCTTGTTTATTTGCTTATTTATTTAATCTATTCATTCATTCATCCAATCGTTTGTTAATTAGTCAGTCAGTCAGTCATTCAGTCAATCAGTTACTCAGTCAGTCAGTCAGTCAGTCAGCCAGTCAGTCAGTCGGTCAGCCAATCAGCCAATCGGTCAGTCAGTCAATCAGTCAGCCAGTCAATTACTCAGTCAATCAGCCAGTCAGTCAGGCAGTCAGTCAGTCAGTCAGCCAGTTAGTCTCACACTTATATAAAAAATGTGATAAACAGGAAAGAACAACTAGCTAAATAGGAATGACCCTACCACCACCACCCCCGCCACCACCACCACCCAAACCACCGCCAAGTTCCTTAATCGCTACCTAATCAACCTTACCACGGCCTAAGACACACCGCCTCGTAAATCTTGCCCGCCCGATGGATACCCAAAATCCTATGAATATCATTATTTACCGAAGGGGGCGCGCAGGCCACGACCGCCTCCTTCCCTGCACCGCCGAGTGAGGGGGAGGAAGAGGAGGAGACAGTGCAAGAGAGCCAGAAAGATGGAGAGGGGAGAACGGAAGAGGAGAGAGAGACGGAGGAAGAGACAGTGCAGGAAAGCCGGAAAGATGGAGACGAGAAGACGTAGGAGGAGAGGGAAAGAAAGAGCCAAAGGAAGGAAAGGAGACATAGATAGGCAGAAGAGGAAAGAGAGCCAGATACCGAAGCGAAAGGGAGAGGAAGAGAGAGTGCGAGAGAGCCAGAAAGATGGAGATGGGAAGACAGAGAAGGAGAGGGAAAGAGACAAAGCAAAAAAGTGGAAGAGACAGAACGAGACATAAGCGGAAAAAGAGAACCAGATACAAATACCGAAGCGAAAGAAAGAGAGAAAGAGAGGAAGATAAGCAAACAAGAGGGCATAAGAGAAGAGGAAAGAGTGCAAGAGAGAGCCAAAGAACCAGAGAACCAGAGAAGAAGAAAGACGAACTGACCCAAAACCGACAGAAACAGAACCAAAATACAAAGCTTTAGACAGAGAGAAAAATAAAAAACTTGAATCTATCACCTTAGGCGTGGCCGGACCAATTTCAGCTAACTCCCCGACCCCCTTCCCTCCTTTCCCCCAGACACTATACAGAATGCAGGTGCTTTTAATATTGACCAGGGTTGTACATGTCGAGGAAAGGTGGGGACACGGGTGAACCAGCGCGCCGTGGGTTTGCCGGAACATGGCTGTGGGAGGGTGAGTGATCCCCTCTCTTGTTTTATAGGCTGAACCGATGGTCATGAGGGAGGACGTCTAGAGAGGGAGAAGGGTAAGAAGAAGAAAGGGTTGTGGGGAAGGAGTCGAGAGGGGGAAGAGATGAAAGAAAGAAGTGGTTTTGGGGGAAGGGGTAGAGAGGGGAAGTAGACAAAGAAAAGAATGGATTTGAAGGAAAGGAGTCGAGAGGGGAACAAAGATTAAGGAAAGAAGAAGGGGTTTGAAGGGAAGGGGGTCGAAAGAGGGGAAAAGATAAAGGGAAGAAGAAGGGATTTTTAGGGGGAAGGAGTCGAGAGGGGAACAAAGCTAAAGAAAAGAAGAAGGGGTCTGAAGGGAAGGGGGTCGAGAGGGGGAAAAAGATAAAGGGAAGAAGAAGGGGTTTGAAGGGAAGGAGTCGAGAGAGGGGAGCAGAGACAGAGAAAGAAAGAAGAGGTTTTACTAAGATGGACTGGGTAGATGGATGGCTGCTGGGAGGGAGGGGTGGAGGTGGGGAGAAAGAAGAGGAGGAAGAAAAATGAGGGTGGTGTGTACTGCGTTGTTCCTCCCCCTTTGTCTCCCTCCTCTTCTTTTTTTTTTATTCCGTTTCTTAGTTTTACTTCCCTCCGGCCTCTCCTTTCCTCTCCTTCAATCTAGCACCTATCCATCTCCAAGATACATGATTCTCTCTCCCCCTCCTCCCCCCATCCCCTCGACCTTCCTCCTCCCCCATCCCCTCGACCTTCATATCTCTCTCTCTCTCTCTCTCTCTCTCTCTCTCTCTCTCTCTCTCTCTCTCTCTCTCTCTCTCTCTCTCTCTCTCTCTCTCTCTCTCCCCCAAATTATCCACACCAGTAAAACATTTCGGGCCGTTAAAATTAGACACAAAACGCGGCTTCCTCAGCAAAAGAAGAGCGTGTGTCGCGGCTTTCTTCGCCTCGCCTCGGCCCCGCGGTGCTTCATGAGGACTTAATCGGCCATGGACTCGCGGACCGGGGAGCAGAAGCAGCTTAGTGACCCGTGAAGGCATGTAACAAGGCGTCCGCTGAGGTGAAGGGTGTGTGTGTGTGTGGGGGGGGGGGGGGGAGTAAAGTTGGCGTGGTGGGTCTAGTTTATTGTTTCTTTCTCTGTGTCTGTCTGTCTGCTTGTCTGTCTTTATGTATTTTGTGTGTCCGTCTGTCTGTCTTCCTCAGGTGTGGTATAAACATTCTCTACCACCGACTACCGATATCTGTACTGCATTTTTTTCTCGACATCTCATTTTCACACGATCGCAGTTTAAGGCTCTACTTTCATTTCCTTCTTTCCAAGGTGATATATATTACACTTTTCAATCTCACTTTTGCAGGAATAGAACCGAGCAGCGTTATCGGTTCCACTGATCAACGAGTACAGAGAGAGGAATGTGTATGGAATCTGTGTCCGCGGTACGTGTGTGCGGCGCCGGGAAAAACATCGCCTATCACGCCCATCATTAATCAGGCGGGAGTAATCATGGTGGGAAAATAATAGTGGGAATAATTGGATAACTGTTCATTCAACATTGTACAATAGTCACACCGGACGTGATAGGTGGTTAAATAAATGACGGATCATAAAAAAATATAAGTAAACAATACTACTGAACAAAATCCTCGTCGGATGGACCTTGCATCAGGCCCAGATCAGCAGACGGTGCAGTAAGCTGCAGGACACGCAGGCGCTGCATCCCTCACGCGCTCAGGATATGCAGGAAAACAATAAAGCTTTCACAGTGCTTAGGCTTAGCCAACGCCCCTGCGCTGCATGACAACGAGGCAGTGAAAAGAGAATGAAGTAATGCACACGTACTAAAGCCGATGTTCGCTTGGGTAAGGCGGCCCCGAGTGTACACTCAACAAGTGTTGGAGGCAGCGTTCCCTGCCGCAGAGCCGCGGCGAACACGGACCACCACGACTTGTGTTAGATCAGATAGAGTTCACTCCAGCAGGGCAAGGCAATAATTCAGGATTTAGGGGTATAATACAGTACAATTTTTATTGTTAAAACGTTGAATTAGATATCACTTTCGATAACACACACACACACACACACACACACACACACACACACACACACACACACCGCTCCGGTAGCTCAGTGGTTGAGTTCTGCACTGCCAGGCTCCATGGTCTGGAAGGCGGAGGTTCGAGCCCTCCTAAGGACCGGGATTTTTCCAATGACAGAGGAGCAGTTACTCTCCCCTCTTGAGCAAGGGGGATGGGGTGTGTGGTGTGTGAAGGTCCTGGCAGTACCCAGAGATCGACTATAAGGACCGTGCTCGGGTCAGATTACTTGCTGGCGATTGCGAGCCCAGCTCGTGATCAGGCCGTGGGTGAATTACACACACATACTACAGCACATCACAGCACAGCACAGCACACATCACACCACACCACACCACACCACACCACACCACACTACACACGCACACACACACACACACACACACACACACACACACACACACACAAACACACACACACACACGCACACAGCTCGCTAGTCTGGTCTGCTGCTACTGGACGTCCTCGTCAATAATCGATAGGGTTTCTCTGGCAACTAATTTTCTATTAGATGGAAATATGACAGGATGTGATCGTAGATATCACCGTGCTGACAGTAGGCCGTGCAGGTTATACAAAATACAGTCTGACGCACTTCATCCTCTACTCTACGTTGCAGCGTTCCAAGTTTTTGTGTGTCATCTAGAGATTCTAGACCAACAAGGTATTCCTTAAAACAATATCTGTCATCACAGCAACTCGTGAGAGATTTTCTTCACACGAGAACTGTTCCAGTCTGGAGCTCTTTGGCTCTTGTAATATACAACGCAGAGAATGTTAACACATTAAAGACGAACATGAATCAACTTTGACTGAAGATAAGGTGATCATAATATAAAACGATTGATCCCCAGTCTGTATTGCTCTTATAATAGTTTTAATCAAACTGAATGTCACTGTTTTCTATACTCAGTTACTCAGTTTGCTGTACGTTACTTATTTAAATTGTCTTCTATTAAATTTTCTTAAGAGTGTCGGAGTTACTGACAATGTAACTTATACGTAGCATTTGTACTTTTCGACTTTACCTGCTGCACGTGTTAATTAGTGTTAGTGCTATTAAAATAACAGTAATACTAACAATAATAAAAAATAATTATATGTATGGACGTACATCAGCCTGAAACATACTACTGCAGGAAATGGGCCTCTCCCGTACCACTGCCATGTCTTGATTACAACGGCTTATAGTTTGCCGTTTCCTATCAATACTAGCGATTCCAAACATTGATCCATCCATCCCTCTTTGAGCCACTCCTAATTCCCTTTTCAAAGCTTTGGGCAATATCCGTGTCCCTGATACCTATGTCATGTTGTCAAGAACACACTGACAACGGTTATCTTCAAACACAACAGTAGAGCCGCTCAACACGTTATCGTACCCCAGCACACCGCCCAGTCTTGTACGTCTTTTTAATTCCCATTAAGAGTGAAGGATTCGTTTGTGTCATTTGTCGTAAGCATATATTTTTTTAACGTTTTAGCCTGTGGCGCCAGTAGGCTCTTTTGATGGGGCCTGATGGTCGGGCCAGACCCGTTATGGCGCAGGCAAGTGTTTATAGTGGCGCCATCTTGCATTGGCTCATCCTGCCCCCCGGAGTTCATCTTTGATCCTAGACTCTAGAGTCCGGGTTGATGGGTGGTCTTCAGGACAGCATGTGGGTAGTCTTAGGCCACTCGGCGGTGACTGAAAAATCCCAGTTTGTTTCACCGGGCTGGGCACGAACCAGCGTCGTCCTGGACGCGGCGCCACTCAGCCACCGCCTCATTTAACTGTTTTTAGGGCTTCCTCTTGGATGACTATTTATTCCATGTAAAAGTATTGTTTAGATATTTTCTTAAATTTTCAGCCCTATTTGTAGAAATCGGACACTAAAAACAATGGAGAGAAACGAATGGAAACGCTTGGAAGATGCCGATTAATGGTAGAGGCTGAAGATCATTCTCTCTCTCTCTCTCTCTCTCTCTCTCTCTCTCTCTCTCTCTCACACACACACACACACACACACACACACACACACACACACACACACACACACACACACCCACCCACACACCCACCCACACACACACACCGCACACTCACGTAAACGCACACTCACGCATACATATCCACAAACACACAGTCATCAAATGCTAAGCAGCGTTTAATTTCAACCACAAAACATGATGCATCTAGACTCTTTCCAAAGCAGTTCAAAGGCTGTAGGAAGCCATATTAGATATAAGCAGGGCGTGCTTCAGAGGATAATTTGCATTTACTCAAGTTTCTGCTGACATACAACACTCGCACTCAGCGTTAACAGGCAACATTATGTGATGTGATGTGGCGCGATGGGACCTGAATTTCCAGGTTGATGTGTTCCTGCAGAGACTATCCCGTTCAGCTGTGTACTGTAATCAATGCTGCCAGGGGATGAAAGGCTATTAATCACGGGGCAAACTATGATGAATGCTGCGCTCCTATGCAGCTTGAGAGATTAAACAGTAGTTTAGAAACTGTTTCCATTAAAGTATGAGTGACAAACAGTTCTCTGCGCCCAAATGTAATACGTAGAGGTGAATGCTTCGTTACACGTGCTCTCTCTCTCTCTCTCTCTCTCTCTCTCTCTCTCTCTCTCTCTCTCTCTCTCTCTCTCTCTCTCTCTCTCTCTCTCTCTCTCTCTCTCTCTCTCTCTCTCTCTCTCTCTCTCTCTCACACACACACATTTTTGTAATTTTTTTCCTGTCCCACCACAAACATTTTTATTTACTTGTTTGTCTCTTCGAGTCGAGGGCCAATTAAATGCGAATGACCTCCGACCTGCCTAACGAGCCCTGAAGAAGCTCCGCTCCAAGTCTCCCTCTCAGGTGAGCGCTATCCGAAAAGCTGACGGCTGCCTCGTGTCGGACATGGATGGGCAGAGGGCTCGTTGGGCTGAGTACTTTGAGCAGCTGTACATGGTGGACCCTCCACGTGGGCAGCTTCCAATTGCTGGGTTGCAGGTGGCGGATGCTGATCCACCCATTGATGAAACCCTACCCTCTCTGGTTGAGGTCAGAGAGGCTGTGGCAAAGTTGAGGGGTGGAAAGGCACCTGGCACCTGTAACATTAGTGCGGAGCTGCTCAAAGCTGGAGGTGAGGCCATGATCCGCGGGTTGCATGCGGTCTTGACTGCCGGTATACATTCCTCCTGACTGGAAGAGGGGGTTGGTCGTCCCTATCTGGAAAGGGAAAGGGGACCGCCAGGACTGCAACAACTACCGTGGTATTATACTGCTCAGTGTGCCAGGCAAGGTGCTTGCCCACCTATTGCTGATGCGAGTTCGTAGCCAGCTGTTGAAGCTGCAGAGACCTGAACAGTCTGGGTTCACGCCTGGTAAGTCAACAACTGACCGTATCCTAGCACTTCGCGAACTGGTGGAGCGCCGACGTGAGTTTCGACAGGGGATGCTTGCAGCCTATGTCGATCTCAAGAAGGCGTTTGACTCAGTGCATCGCGAGGCACTCTGGGATCTTCTGCGACTCCGTGGGATTCCTGCGAGGACTATTGGTTTGCTGACTGGCCTGTATTCTGGGACAGAGAGTGCTGTGCAGTGTGTGTGTTGGGTGGTTTATTGACCTTCTACCCCTGTCACATCGGATCCCTTGAAGCGCGCCTTACACACGCAATCACACACATGCGTTCGAGTTTTCCCGCGGGCCCAAGGAGGCTGCATCAAGGCGAAGATCAAAGTAGGGCGACATGTCTTGGAAATACCTTAGGGCGAAGTTTATCAGCATTGAGATCGAACCAGTAAAAATATGGTTACAAACAAGAGTGAGTTATTTTTTAAATTCTTTTATCATTCCATATTATTCCCCAATATAAATATACTGTGTGTGTGTGTGTGTGTGTGTGTGTGTGTGTGTGTGTGTGTGTGTGTGTGTGTGTGTGTGTGTGTGTGTGTGTGTGTGTGTGTGTGTGTGTGTGTGTGTGTGTGTGTGTGATGGGGGGAATGGAGGTTGCCTCTGAATAGACCTTGTGAAGATATTCCTTAAAGGGAGAGTATGACGTTTTTACCAAATCCCAAGGTATTTGCAAATGGTCTTGATTCACTCATATGTCTTGCACACTGGTACCCTGAGCATCACATCCAACTTTGAAGTTGATTGTGCAAATATTTTTTATGCCATTTTTTTAATGTTTTCTCGATTTTCCTTTTATGTCGATCTCCTCCGTTATCTTTTCACTTATCTCTTCCTCTCTTCCACAGGATATACTTTATAACCTTCCTAACAGTCCTAACATAGAATATTTTGCAAAAAGTGTTTCATTAAATTTTAAAAAATAACTGAAAAAATAACATGTAAAAAGTTTAGAACGTTTTTGCATTATATGGGAAAATTGTGACATAAAAGAAAAAAAATCTATGTTGAGAATTTTCTCTGACAATTCAGTTTTTGAATCCCAAACTCTCATTGAGATCGTAGAAAAAATGAAGTAATAGTTTAATTTTATATTTTGTTATTTCTGTTTTGGATAAAAAACGCGACTAAAGAGGGTTTTCTTTTTCCTTTTTATCTCATAGCGCAGCCAAATAAAGCTATAATGCCATAAACGTGCTATTCTATACTTTCTTAGGGTTCAATAATCACATACCAATGCATGTACATAATGATATGGCGCCTGGTCCCCCTTTATAAAGGATATTAGCTGTTCAAGGGCAAGGGTGTCAGAACGCGCCAGGCCCTCATTGTCACCAGGTTTGGTCTAAAAGTTCACCGGTGCATATTCTTCACTGGTACTACACTGTGTCTTCTTCTCTCTTTTTTTCTTCCCCTGATTGGAGTCATCTTTCTCTCTTCTCTCAGGTTCAGTTCCTTGTTCTAGGCATGCAGCTGAGGTTCCCTTCCAACCAGCGTTCCCCACGCACTGAGGGTGGAGGCAGCAGAGCGGTGGCCTTGAGCGGTGGCGTGCCATAACGAGAGGCACCTACTGAGTTGGGATATTCACTAGAATGCATTGATATGTGATTATTATACATTATTCATCCCAAAAAGCGTACAATAATGACTCCCAGCGCGCAACGCCCACACGTGGGGTATTTAAATCCCTTCGCAAGGGGCATTTAAATTTACGGTAGACAAA
>NC_066511.1:19244421-19261921 GCF_024679095.1 Eriocheir sinensis
AAAACAGTATATTCAAGAGGAGAGAAGAGGAAGAGGAAATAGAAGAGGAAAAGTATACAGAAGAGGAAGAGAAGAAAGAAGAGGAGGAAAAGAAAGAGGAAGACGAGAGAAGAGGAAGAAAGAAGTCGAGACAGAAGAGGAAGACAAGAAAGAAGAGGAAGACGAGAGAAAAGAGGAAAAAAGAAGAGGATGACGAGACAGAAGAGGAAATAAGAGGAGGACGACGAGACAGAAGAGGAAGAAAGAAGAGGAAGAGGATGCGGTGGGAGAGGGAGAAAAAACAGGAAAGGAGGCAGGAGAGGCTGTGAGGCAAGCAACACTCCTCTTTGCATTACAACATATGATTCCCAGATGGTTTTCCCCTACACAACAACACACTCATTAAAACCATACCGCTGCTACGTTTTCAAATTCTCAACAGCGTAGTGAAAACGGTAACATGTGATCCCTGTAAGTCTAAAAAAAAGCAATTAGAAGCTGTCCGCAATCTTCTCTTGAGAGGGACAAAGTAGTACCCGGAGAAAAAAAAAGCGTACAAAGTATATACGAAAATAGCTTTGCACATCTAAGAAGGAAAAGCTGAATGGTGCCCAAATGAAGCTTCCTGCAAAGACGACTCACTGGGACGACGAAGCTGCTCAACACAATACACTTGGCTGGCGAAATTAATAGGAGCGCTACAAGAACACAGAGGCAATTAAGAAAATAAATACAAAAGAAAGAGATTTGCTGGTTTGTTACGAGGCTTCTGTCTTTAACAGTGAGAGGAGGAGGAGGAAGAGGAGGAGGAGGAGGAGGAGGCAGATGACGAGAAAATGGATAAAAGAAGAAAAAGAAAAGAGGAAAACAATAATGCTGAAGATGAGATGGAAGAGAAAAAGGAGAGGAGGAGGAAAAGGAGTAGAAGGAGCAAGAGGACGAGGAGGAGGAGGAGGCAGATGAGGAGAAAGAAAAGGAGAAAAGAAGAAAAAGAAAAAAAGGAAAATAGTAATGATGAAGAAGAGATGGATGTGGAAAAGGGAAAAGACGAGGAAAAGGAGTAGGAGCCGGAGGAGAAGGAGGACAAGAAGAAGGAGGAAGAGGAAGAGAAGGAGAACTAAGAGGATGCGGAGGAGCTGAAAGAAGAGGAACAAGAACCAATTACAGGAGTGCCGCGAAAGGAATTAAAAAAGACCAAAATAATAAGAAAAAAATAATAAAAACGAAACAACAAACCAAGCAACAATTAAACAAAAGGGGAGATTCAATAATACTACAAAGAAGAGATTTCATTTTTCCTTCCAATTGCTTTATATATTTAGAAACACTGCACACTGCCATTACTTTACCAACGTCCTTGCGCGATGGTAATAGAACGCTGTATATGATAAGGTCGTTAATATTTGCATGACACCTCAGCATTGTAAACATGAGGAAAGGAGAGCCTGAAGAAAATTAATTGTGTGTGTGTGTGTGTGTGTGTGTGTGTGTGTGTGTGTGTGTGTGTGTGTGTGTGTCGGAGGTCTTCGTGGGTACCTTTCTCTCTATATTTTTACTTTTCTACTTTTTTTTACTTGTACTTTTCACCACACCTGCCCCGCACCCAGAGTACTCATCCCAACACCCGCCCCGAACCCACACGATTTTTTTTTCTATCTCAAGCCCCGCACCCACCCTGCACCGCCCTGTATCCGCAGAGCTTTTCGGGAGAGAACCCACATCCACCCCACACCCACAAACCTCGCCCAAGTCTTACCCGCACGTCAGGTTTTCAATACATACTTAATTCAATAGTATAAGCAACGAATAATGTTAATATAGTACATATGTTTCTTTGGCCTTCTCTTCCTCATCTTCCTGTTCGTTCTTTTCTTTTCTTTCCCATCTTTGTACTACTGACTCTTTTTCCTCTTCCTAGTCATCATTCTCCTCCATTTTTTCATCATTCATTCTACAAAATTTTCTCAGTTCTGATTCGTGGTCGTTCAGTTTCATTACAGGTTAGTGAATGATTTTTACTGATGCATTGTCGCGTTTTTTTTTCTGTTTAATAGTGAACAGAACGGGGAATCTCCTGAAGGGGTCAAGCTATACTACGGATTATTGCCCTTCCTTCAGTCCATGGTACAGCCGCGCCCTACCTCGCTCCGTCCCTTCGCCACTCCGTCCCGGCCTGAGAACGAAGGGCTGACGACCATAAATAATACATGATAGTGAACCCTGCGAGGCGCGGGACAGACAGGCGGGAAAAAGAGGCAGACGCAGCTCCAGAAAGAGAATGACGACGACGAGGAAGCGGAGGGGGAGAAAGTGTAGCAAAAAACAAATGGGAGGATGAAGAAGGGGTGGAGGAAAAGAATGATGAAAAGGTGGGAGAGAATGACTAGGAAGAGCAAGAAGAGGAAGGACAAAGAAGAGAAGGAGGAGAAGGAGGAGAAGACAACGAATGGAAAGATGAAGAGAAGAAAGGCCACAAAGGAGGAAGAGGAAATGAGGAAAATTAATAAAAAGACGAAGAAAGGAAGGCCAAAGAGAATGAAGAAGAGAATGAGGAGCAAGAGAATTAGAGAAGGACGAAGAATAGAAAGGAAAATGAGGACGAGGAGGGGGGGGGGGAGAGGGAGGAGGATACAGAAGAGGTTGAGAGAGACAAAAAGTGGGAGGTGGTGGAAAAGGAAGAAGAGGAGGAGGTAGTGGAGGAAGAAGAGGAGGAAGAGTAGGCGAGAGAGGAGGCTGAGGAGGCTGAGGAAGAAGACGTCCTGGCTCCCGCAGTGCCGTCAGGACAAACAAAGGCCGCTGTGGAGAGGTGCAGGACAAACACACAAAAGGAGGACAAATGGGCACTACCGCCACACTCCGGGCCAGTGTCGCCGCCGGGGTGACTCGCCTGCCTGCCTCCGCCCTGGCCCGGCCCGCGGAAGGGAGGGGACGGAGGGGAAGACACTACTTGTGGGAGGGGGGGGGAGGGGGCGTAGATAGATAAACAGAAAAAGAGAGGCACATGAGAAGAGAATAGGTGAAGGGAAAGGGATGAAAAGGGAGTTACTAGTGGGTACAGACTGAGGGAGAGAGAGAGAAGGGAGAGGTAAGGTGGAGGGAAAGGGATAAAAAAGGAGTTACTATTTTTTTTATAGTGGGGATAGACAGAGGGAGAGAGAAAGGGGAGAGGTAAGAGGTAGAAGAGAGGGAAGAGGCACAGAAACAAAGGAGGGCAGAGGCAGACGATGACACGTGAGGGAAACGACAGAGAGAGACGAGGAAAGACAAAATAAGACATCTACAAACACACAAAAACGGTGATGAGTCCCAAGAAGAAAAATAGAGCATGAAACTTAGTGGGACAGAGAGGCCACGAGGATACAATGTAGCGAGCAAAGGGAATCTTACCATGAAGACTATTAGTAAGGCTCATATTCTTAACTATTTCGGGTCTCTCTCTCTTTTTTTTTTTTTTTTTACAGCAGGGGAGAGAGAACAAGGGCGTAAAAAAAGAGAAAACAATAATGAAAAAAAAAAAAAAGGCCGCTACTTACTGCTCCTATATTTACACACTTATATTTTGACACATATTTGACAAGGCTTTCGTATCGGTGTATTAGTGTTCCTATGGGTAGTTTTATGAGCCTAGTGATAATATGGCAAGGTTTCTGAATCATGAATTGTGACACTCATGGGAACCCGACTTATCTCCTCTGTGGCTTTTAAAAATATTTGTTACGAGAGCCGAAAGCATCTGAGAACACGGGTTGCAAAATTATTGTACTCAGCGTATTGTATTTTCGTAGTTTCTGACCGATAACTGTTGGGGGGGGGGAGTCCTGTTGATGCTACGTGTGTGTGTGTGTGTGTGTGTGTGTGTGTGTGTGTGTCAACGGGAGCTAATCTAAAGGGTGCGATTTGTTAAGTTAGGACGAAAATTGCAGACAAACCATCAACGCTCAGTCAGTCAGTCAGTCAGTCAGTCAGTCAACCAGCCAGTCAGTCAGCCAGTCAGTCAGTCAGTCAGTCAGTCAGTCAGTAAGTCAGTCAGCCACTCAGTCAGCCAGTCAACTCCATCAGTATTACCACGAATCCCAAAATATAACAACGCAGAGAATATTTCGTGAACGTTTACATGAAAGAGACAACAAAAGAAAGTGAAAATGCGTGTAACGAAGGTAAATACAAGCTAGAACTAGAGAGCTAATGAACATACTTAGAAACAGCTCTGAAGAATCCTTTGGACTTTGATACCCGAATGTCACCGATGTAACTTTTATCAGAGGGAGAAAACAACAACATAAGAAATATATAAAAATACAGGAAGAAAGAACAGGTTTTGGTCACTGAGTTTCAGGAATATGAGTGAGAAGATAGATAAATAGAAGAGAGAGAGAGAGAGAGAGAGAGAGAGAGAGAGAGAGAGAGAGAGAGAGAGAGAGAGAGAGAGAGAGAGAGAGAGAGAGAGAGAGAGAGAGAGAGAGAGAGAGAGAGAGAGAGAGAGAGAGAGAGAGAGAGAGAGAGAGAGAGAGAGAGAGAGAGAGAGAGAGAGAGAGAGAGAGAGAGAGAGGTAAAAATGACGAGGGACCTAATTCTTGACCACTACTCTGTTATCCCTTTACCCTTATGAATCCTCCTCAATGAGAACTAAATCCTCCTCCTCCTCTTCCTCCTCCTCCTCCTCCTCTTCCTCCTCTTCCCTCCATCGCAGCGCCCCTATGTGATTTTCTGGTTGGCTTGAGCTACAGACGGAAAATATGGAGTAGGAGGAGAGGGAGTTTGGAAGCTGATGTCACAATATCGATATTCTTCACAAATCTAACGTGAAAAGGTCCCGTGGGGCGGCAGGAGGGTCAGTGAGGGCCGCGGAGGAATGAAAAGGAAGGGTCTGGCTTGAGATTCAGTGGTAGTGATTTTATTTTCTTAAATCAAAAAGGGACAGCAGCTCTAAGGGGGAAGAAAAATTGATAAAAAAATAATGCCCGATATGCACTGCTCCGGTGAAGAGGATAGGAAGAGAAGGAGTGTTAAAATTCCATCTGGAAAGTGTCTTGCTACTCTCCCCTTGAAAGCGTTCACATCGTAGGGAGCAGGAAATACAGACGAAGGTAAGCTCTCCCTATGTTTAACAGTGAAAGGGATGATAGAATGAAGATGCTGGTCAACTCTAGCATTAGGAATTTGACTGCATAGAAATAAACTAGAGTTGAAAGTCTTGAGCAGATTTACCGTACAACTACAAAAATATTACAGTGACTTTTACTGTTACAACTATTACTTTGCTGTGCTACCTGCCTACTGCTACTATAATAAAAAAAATAGTGCTACTACTACCACCTTTACTATTGCTGGTGTTGCTGCTAGTGCTAAATATATTACTACCATACATACACTTCTAATACTCGTTAATGATATTTCTACCATAAACAGTTTTTGCTTCATTTACTAAACTAACTACTGTTGCGGCTACTACTACTACAACTACTACTACTACTACTACTACTACCATTTTTACTACTACTACTACTACTACTACTACTACTACTACCAGAATTACCTCCTCAATAACGACAAGCTTTACCACAATATTCTACAAAATGCTTCCGCCAGTCCAAAGCTGACTGTGAAGCGTCCTTAAGCCGGAAGAAAAATAGACGTTACAATCGACACGTTTAATAAAGCGTGAGCCGGGAATGTTGTAACTTGAGTGACGGGGATGAGGAGGCGCCGAGGAGGAGGGAATTTTTGGGGGGTGGAGGGGGGCTAGGTGCACAGAGGGAAAAGAAGATGAAAAAAAATTGTTGTTCGAGATTGATTGATAGACGGATTGATAGACAGATAAATAGGTGGATAGATAGATAATAGACTTAAGTTCAATTCGCTCTGTTCCAAGTATTCATAAAAAAAAAAAGTGGATCCACGTTATGGCGACACAAAAACAAACAATACTGCTACAAGCGATAACCAAAGCCATTTCTGAGGGGAAAAAAAAAAACTAAACTTAAACTTGTGATTAAAACGATGCTCTCAACAAAGCATGCTCGTGATGATACAACTAAGACGGAAGAACTATATCACCTACGCCATACAACTGTCACCCGCCGCAAGCTCAAGGGCCAAGGTGACGGAGGTGAGCATCGAGGCCACGCGTGCGCAGTTTCTCGTTTACCACCATTTTCACCTTCACTTTCACTTCCTCACAGTTAACTATTTTCGCTTTCAGTCATTTTCACCACCAGTACCTCCACTATCGCTACCAAGTCGTTTCCATCATCGACATCGCAATCTCTACCAACACTCTCGACCCCAACTTGACCTCCACCTAAACAACGAGACGCATTGACTACCTCTGAATCGGGTATCCATTTCGACCTTTCTTGCTGGATCTACGCAGCTAACGCCAAGAATAGTCGGATTATTTTCAAATGCTTCTCTGCGCAGTGGGATGAAAACAAAACTTTCCCTCCTCTACTTCCGGGATCATGGTTCGTTTTTCGACGCGCCGTCTTGACAAACAAACACTCGTCTGTATCCCGAGACAGAGCTCCACGTCACGTCTGAGTGTGTGTGTGTGTGTGTGTGTGTGTGTGTGTGTGTGTGTGTGTGTGTGTGTGTGTGTGTGTGTAAACAAATTCTGACGGGGGCAAAAACAATAAAATACATCGATTGTACGATTTTCCCGGCCGTTCAAAACGCTTCCATTGTAAACACAGACGTGCCAGACAGCAAATGATAGACAATCGCGATAGTAAACAACGCAGATAAAAAAAAAAAACTAAATGCACATCCCTGACACGCCTCATAGCAACTTTAGCAATAGTCTACGTAAGCAGCACTTATGAGACTAACATCAACTTTTCTTTCTTTACATGAATCACTAAAAGCAAAAACTGATACCATGAAAATTAAGTAAACAAAACAAACAGCCATGTAAACACGATTCTATATGGCAACAAAAACATGTCTACTTCTCTTACATAAACAACTTAAAGCAAAAACTGACATATCATAAATAGGTAAATAGTAGCCATATGAACACGATCCCATAGGGCAACAAAAACCTGTCAACTTCTTTTCAACTTCTCAACTTCTCTTTCCTCATTATATAAATAACTAAAAGCATACAAACACGATTCCGTAAAGCAACAAAAACATGTCTACCTTTCCTTCCTCTTTATATCATCAAGGCAGAAACTGACAAAAAAGTGGTAAAAGTCGAATAGCCATATATACACGATTCTGTAAGTCCATATAAACACACTCAAGACTATATTGATCACCACACACACCAACGGGACTGGCAGAATCAGGAAGAGAGAACGGACAGACAAACGGATGGACTAGAGGACGGACGCGTATGGAGAAAAAGAGCAAGTGTAGACGGGCTGAAGTGACGGAGAAGCAGCTTACACCTCTCTCTCTCTCTCTCCTCGATGCTAAATTGGCAATAGGACACAGTATCGACGCGGCAATCCAGGCGATCACGTCCTCCATCCCTGGCAAACAAGACCAGCGGAACTTTGCCGGTACGGGTTCGCGGATCAGCGGGCGCGTGGGGTTCCTAAGGGCATCGACTTCCCTCCTATGTTTGGAATGAATAAAAAAAAAGTGTAGTTAGTGAAAGAGCTTTGTCACGGCTCTAGATGTGTGTGAATATATGGCCAAGAGAAGGTAGTAGATTCGGGTCCTCATATAAGCAGCGTGCGTGGAGTTATCTAAGTGCATCAGATTCCCCCTTATCTTAGGAATGAAAGAAAAGAAAAGGGGACAGTCAGGTGAAGGATCTTTGTTACGTCTCTAGATATGAGTGAATATAATGCCTTCAGAACTTAGTAGATACGCTTCCCAAGATAAGCAGCACGCGTGAAGTTTCTATGGGCATCAGCTTCCCCCTTATCTTAGGGATGAAAAAAAGGGGAGGCAGCCAGGTGAAGGATCTTTGTTACGGTTCTAGGCAGGTGAGAACAAGGTCAATGGACTACGGTAGATAAGATACAGCCCGCGTTGGTTACCTAGGGCACCAGCTTCCTTCCTATGTTTTGAAGAATAAGACAGAGGAGTGCAGCGGAGTGGAGGAGTATTGTGACGGCTTAAGGCGAGTTTGAATACAATGAATGCTAAGGCCAAGGAGGAGACGGGTAAAGGAAAGGAAAGAAGGATGGGAGGTGGTGTTAGGTAATGACAGATCATATATCGAAGTACAATACGACGTCAACGGAGGAAAAAAGTTTTGATATTTTTTTTCTATATAGTTATGCAAAGAATCAATATATAAATGACGCTGACTTGGATGGTGAAGGGTTACGTTTTTTTTTCAGTCTGTCTATCAGTCTGTCTATCTATCTACCTATTTCTCTGTTCCTTTCCTTTTCTATTGCTGTTTATAATCCACTATGAAATTCACGACTCTCAACCTTTCGTGCTACCGAAAAAGAAAAGAACAGAGGATTATAATAGGCTTCAGAAAGGGGATTTGACACACACACACACACACACACACACACACACACACACACACACACACACACACACACAATAAGCCGAGAAAAATGGGTGGTTTCAAGGGGAGAGAGCGCCCAATCAGTATAATGTAATCCCTCTCATAGAGTACGATAGAGAAACTTGAAGAAGGGACGCGGAGGAGAAAAAAACGCAGAAAGAACAAACAGAAGTACGAAAACAAAAACCGGGTGAGGGAAAAATACTTAAAAGAAAGAAACAGACAAGAAAATTTAAATAACCTCGAAAAATAAAAGAGAGAAAACGTAGAAATATATATAAAAAACAATACTAAAGCAAAAAACAGGGGAGGAAGAAATACTTCAGGAACAAAAAAGAAAAAAAATGTAGTCTGAAAAAAAGCAACAAATAACAAACAAATACTAAAACAAAAACCATGGGATGAAAAAAATCTTAGAGAATAAAAGAGAAGAAAATTTAAATGGTCTCGGAAAAAAAAGAGTACAAAAAATCTGCAGCAAATAACAAAACAAATACTGAAAAAAAACCTGGAGAAAAAAAAACTACTAAAGAATAAGGAAGAAGAAAATGTAAAATAGAAAATGAGAACCAATATATAGTAACTCCCCTTCCCAGAAAAAAAAGAGGAAAATGATATACAATCAAGTTCATCCCATTTTCATTTCACCTCCCCTATTCATTCCTCCCTCCTCCCATCAACCTTCTATAGACGCAGCCTCTATCTCCTCCGCCCCCTGCCCTCTCCCTGCTACCTTTCCTTCCACCCACCTCTCGCATTATATAAACACCCCTTCCCACCCTTACCAACAGTCCCGCGCCGGTCCCTTTCCCTTCCCCTCCTAGATAGCCCCCTACCTTTCCCCTCCTCCGTCTCCCCTTTCTTCCCCTCCTCGAGTCATCGCACTGGGGGTTCATGATGGCGGGGAACCAATTTATACGCAATCAGTCCCGAACCAACATCACCACCGCGGGATATTGGGACACCCGGGGGAAGTAGCGACACCCTCCTCCACTCCCCCAAACACACACTCCAGCAGGACGACCCTCACCCCCCCCTCACACAGCTAACTACAAGGCCTACTTAAAGTGCTTTCGGCTCCCTGTGTGGCGGGACGTACTTAAATAACAGCACTTTTTTTAGGTGCTGTCTTAAGGGGTCTCTTTTATTTATAGTGAATGCTGAAGTATATATGACTCTTTACTAGGCCCTTGCTGCCCTCCGGTGCTCCACTTAACCGATGTCGTTGAAGTTAGGGTTGACTGAAGATCGGGGCAACATGTGGGTAATCGTCCGTCACTCGGCGATGATTGAAAATTGTCAGTGTGCATCGGTGGGACTCAAATTAGGTCCCTGAGCTCACCACGTCTGCACACTGACCACTCGGCCACCGCCTCCCCAGTACTTGCAATGTCTCTTCCCCTTCTCTCACTTCCCCGTTTTGTTAAGTCAACTTCTTCGCTAAATAAAATATCACAGTATCTTATATTATTATTTCGTAGTTTTCCATTCATTTTCATTAAAATTAATTATGAAAAACACATCTAACAACCTCTAACTCTACACACCTCTAACTCTACACACCTCTAACTCCACACACTCGAGCTCCGCACACCTCTAACTCCACACACCCTTCAATTCCGCACACCTCTACTCCACAAACTCTACTTTCTCCTCCTGCCGTGCTCTTCACACACCACATCACACACACTCTCCCTCCCTCCCCACACTCCCATGGGCCACGCGACCCAAGGAGACCCGAGGATTGACATTTTCATCATGCAAACTTTAACTCGGCTTCTCTCATCTCATTCAAACTCCGCTGTAAGAAGTCAACCAATTTCAGAGATCAACAAAATCCACAATTGAGCTTGTTCGGGACTTACTCACATCACTTCTATTGTTTTCTTTGTTTCGATTTGTCGTGAAAAAATATAGAACCTGTTTTTATTCATTCAGTATATGTAATTGACGGACTTCCTTTAAACGCTGCACGAAGTATCAAAGAAGGTGAAAGAAGGAATTAAATGGTTCGGACACACCACGAAGAGAGATGAGGAATACATGTGAAGAAAAAAAGGTAATGGATGTGGTAGTGCAAGGCCGAAGGAAGAGAAAGACCAAAGACAAGGTGGATTGATTGTGTTAAGGGAGACCTACGAGAGGAGGGACTTTGGGGAGATTAAGTTCACGACCGGGACAGATGGGGAGGACCAGTCTGACTCAGCTAGGCAATATATTGGTTCCTGTACTGTTCCGATTCCCTCCCCTCAACTCCTCGTTAGAAGAGTAGTCTGCTCTATCTTGTTCGCAGCACTTTTTGATGCGCGGCAGTATACTCTCAACAACATTACAAGTGCCCTGTAATATTTTCTAGTCAACAAGCCCTCTCGTTTTCAGTCTAATCCTTCCCTTTCTTTTTACGGCAATAAGATCAGCGGAATAATGAAAAGGTAATATGAGAAGATGCCCTCAAGCCAAAGAGTGTAAGATATTTCTGATCCGGACAAATAATAATAGTTACGAAGGCGTCTTAAATCATTCTGACTGTTCGAGTTAATAAAGTTACTTTCCGATGCAAGGGCTCATTAACATCTAAACTTTCCCGGATCTTTGGGTTATCTTACTGCATGATTCGTTTCCGAAGTGGCAGTGTCCTGTGTAGATGACGGCTGTATAATACTACTGTAACATCAGAACTGGTCCTTGCACTCATCTCGCCCTTATTGCCGTTGTCTTCTTTAATCATCGAAGTCACCCATCTTTTCCTTTCAATTTTCTTATACTATTAGCTTTAGTTGGAGCAACCACACCGAACCTCCTCTCTTCTGTCCTCTTTCTCTTCCTACACGGTTTCCTCATTCACTCATCCGCCAGTGGAATAATCTTTGTTGCGTCAGTAGCAAACAACACACAGTACATACACAAGTGCTTTAAATTGCTCTTGAGATAACCGAAGTGCCTGACGAGCGAATCAAGTCATTAAAGTTAGCAGCTTCGTTATGCGCAAACATGATTTACGTAGCCTTGCTTTCCATGTTTCCTGCCTTTCC
The DNA here is from genome assembly GCF_024679095.1 of Eriocheir sinensis. Classification (NCBI taxonomy): domain Eukaryota; kingdom Metazoa; phylum Arthropoda; class Malacostraca; order Decapoda; family Varunidae; genus Eriocheir; species Eriocheir sinensis. The sequence continues at coordinate 19,255,912 of NC_066511.1, forward strand.
AGGTTTCCATTTACACCCAGCGTTCTCTTAATCCTCTCCCCTTCCCCCTCTCGGTCTCGTGATGAGGGTCAGCATACCTACGCTCAGGAGAGGCAGACCCTAAAAATATCCTTAGGCGTTATTGCCTGAGCCCGCGGCCCCATATCACGCGGTGGCGGGCGGTGCTTGTAACAGAATGGCATCCCAGAAATTGTCGACGTCAGGGAGGACAGAGAAACAGGCATACGGAATAGACAAGAGGTGGAAAACGCAGGGAAATACCTTTGTGCTGTGCTGGACTAATGATGGACGATTATGATTAGAGGCAAGGGAAGGAAGTGGGAGTAAGCTATGTTTTCGTTATCAATAGAATTAAAGACTTTGAAATCACAGCTACACATCTATATGTACACACCACACTGTTACGACCGTCTGCTAACTCGATACACCTATGGGGAGGCATGTTAGGACGGGGAAAGACAATAGTACTAAAATTAGGCAAAGAACAAAGACAGAAACGAACATGTGATTAGCATGATAAAGTCTCAAGGCCGTGAAGCGCAACCTAACTAGGCTGGACAAATATGACAAAAACACTGAGTAACGTTTAATGCCTATCACGACATTCCAAACAAAACATGCATGATAAATAACAGAAAGAGGTATGAACACCTTACATGACACGACGCAGCGGGAGGATCACGCCGAGAAGGGGATGATAAAACTCACTCCCTGCGGGTTGTGTCCGCGGGGGAGCCTGTGAGCTGATTGCCTCTCCGTGACTTACCCGCATTCACCACCACAGAACAAAGCCTTGAACACGTTTCGAAGCAGCTGAGTGGATCACCTGTAACGACGACCGAACCAACGCTCGAAGCATCGAGCGAACACTCGCCTGTCTCAGCCAATTCAAACTGAAGCTCCGGACAAGACCGAGCCAATAAAAAAAGACAGTGGTAATTTCACACACACACATAATTATGCATACCAGCATTTATGAGCGACCTCCGTGGGCGGTTTAATTAGGGAACTTTAAGGAGATAAAGAAAATGGGGAGGAGCAGGAGATAATGAAGAAAACGAAGAAAATTTTATGAAGAAAAACGGACGCTTCGAATACTATAGACGTGTTCTTAGCCCTCTATCAACGATCCCGCACTTTCTTAAGTATCTGGGGACAAAAGGTCCTTATTCTTCCTTCCTTCAAACGAATATTGTGGTAGTTACCGACTTTGATGCTTGTTGTGCAGTGCAAGGGAAACGATTAAACTTTGTCTCTCTACACTGGCACAGACAAGTATGTTGGCACAAACATTGAGTGTTGAAACGGCTCTGCATCGTGCCCTGTCCCTCTGTTGTCGTTTTTCTTCCAAGACAGAACACGTTGAGATACCTGTTGATCCTGAATGTTACTGAAGACAATTTTACATTATGAGTGACCGCATACAGATCAAACTCAGCCGGTTGAACTGTCTCTGCATCTTGCTCTGCCTCCTAATGCTTTTCCTCTATGGTGCAGGACACGTCAAGAGACCTGTTGATCCCGTTAGTTCGAGATGACTGTTTTATATTAATGGTGACGGCACACGGCGCGGGATTGTGATGAATATTAAAGACGAAGTTTCCACGTGATCCCTCGAGAAATAAACATGCTGGTCAACTTAATTTCTTTCTTGTTTGCCTTAAAGCCGTGGTGACGAAAGGCGTCCTTGAAAGCAGGAACTCGTAAATATTCAAGGACAAGCTGACGACGAGAGCAAAAGTCCGACCGGTAGTTTGGGCCCTCGTTAAAGCCTCTCATTGTCTTAATTAGTAAAGTGGTTACCTTCAAACTACGCACCTCTTTATCACGTCCTTACAATGGTCGAGCACATCTCATCGTCATATATAAAAAAAACTGCACACGTATAGGTGGAGCATATGTAAGCATGTAGGAAGGCTTGGGTGGGTCGCGCGCATATAGATGTACAAACTAACATCTACATTCCTACGTCACTTTTTCATCCAAGCTGTAGGTTTTATATACCAGTCTACTGAATTCTGGTACAACAATTAATTCCTCATTCCCGTTGCACCGACTCCATAACATTACTTCAGGGGGAAACATTTACAATCTGGTCTGGGTTGAATCTGTCACCTCCTCCCTTCACTGAACCACTGAGCGTGACCTAGGAACTACAATTATTGATCTTGGTTACATCTGGGCATCTTCTCTTCCCACTAAACTTGTGGCATGAGCGAGGCGATGGATCCTGCCTTGAGATACTTAACCCCTTGACTGCGGATTTCCTACAAGAAGACCTCACCAAGCTGCAGGAATGGAGCAAAAAGTGGCTGCTACAATTCAATGAAGAAAAATGTGAAGTCCTGCACCTTGGGAGGGGAAATCCAGCACACCAATACCACATGGGAAACACTCCACTATCCATCACAGAGCCAGAGAAAGACCTGGGAGCATATGTTACCAGGGTACCAGTGAAGGCGAAATCCGTGCCAATCGCAGCGGACGGGTTAAGATGGGAAAGGGGCCTGCATGGAAACTTGTTCGGAAAGGGGTTGGCGTTGTAGGGTGTGTGAGGCGACGTGACCTCCGGCATTGGCACCTACTGATTACCTGATTCATGAACGTCAATACACACTCCTTGCCGCAATACACGTGCTTCTCTTTTACGGACACAGAGTGGTATTCTCGAGGGTGAATTTTTTGTGGGTGATGAAAAGCTTCCTCGTGGGGCGGAACTTTTTCCCCGCGATGATCTTTTCATTAGTGAGTTTCCAGAAGCAATTAGTTTTTTCTGGGGGCAGCAGGTGGGTCTGCGCGAAGGGGGGAAGTGGGAGGAAATTGTGGTGATAGGGAGGAAGAGGAAGGTGGAGGCTGGGAACAAGGAAGTGGGGGGGGGAGGAGGTGAGGAGAGGAGATGGAGGAAATAAGAGAACGAGGGGAGGGATGTGGTACGAACTGGAGGGGGGGGAATGGGGGGGGGGGTTCCGCGGCCAGCCGACTCACAACTAAAGTTATTTCATCTTAAAGTTCTGAAGTCGCGCATTAAAAGCATATTATAGAAAGATCTCTCTGTGGTGTGTGTGTGTGTGTGTGTGGGTGTATGTGTGTGTGTGTGTGTGTGTGTGTGAGAGAGAGAGAGAGAGAGAGAGAGAGAGAGAGAGAGAGAGAGAGAGAGAGAGAGAATAAGAAACGGAGAGAGATCATGCCAATTAGTCAGACAAGAAAAAGAAAACACGAAAACAATAATAACATGTTACAAGAGAACCAAACGCACCCTGTAGGTAATGCATATAATCACTTCTTCAACAAATAACTACATCGCTCTCTATAGCTTCCCTCCTAATCTCTTTACCTCTTTGGCAGGCTACACAAGTCCTACGCAGAACCAACCATTGACTACCGAATGTGTGCAAACCCGCTTCCCTTTCCTCCTTTCCTCTCAATAATATCATAAATCTGGTTTCCACGTATCACCTAATGCTTGAGCCAGGGCAGTGTGTGAATGGGGGGTGACAGACACGAGCAAAGGGTATGAGGAGTAAGGAGAAACTGGTAAGGAGCGGTAGGGAGATCAAATAAGCGGAGGTCGAGAGAATAGGAGAATAAATTATGAGGCGACAAGTGGAGGGGAGTGGAAGATGAGGCGGCTGTGATCTGAGTTCGAGTTCCCAAGCGAGAGGAGACAAGTGGAAAACGAGATGCTGGAGTGTTAAGAGAACCGGAGTCTGTTGGCGAGTCTCCGCAGGTAAAGGTAAACAGGTGCCAGGTGAGAGAGAGAGAGAGAGAGAGAGAGAGAGAGAGAGAGAGAGAGAGAGAGAGAGAGAGAGAGAGAGAGAGAGAGAGAGAGAGAGAGAGAGAGAGAGAGAGAGAGAGAGAGAGAGAGAGAGAGAGAGAGAGAGAGAGAGAGAGAGAGAGAGAGAGAGAGAGAGAGAGAGAGAGAGAGAGAGAGAGAGAGAGAGAGAGAGAGAGAGAGAGAGAGAGAGAGAGAGAGAGAGAGAGAGAGAGAGAGAGAGAGAGAGAGAGAGAGAGAGACAGAGAGAGAGAGAGAGAGAGAGACAGAGAGAGATAGACACAGAGAGACACAGAGAGGACAACAGAATAGACACAAACAGACACAAACATACATACACACACAGATAAAAAGTTCCGTCACAAGTCAACAGAAGTAACAAGACGGGATGGACGTGGAGGAGGCGCGGCGACAGGCTCAAGTAGGAAGGCCCCTCTGACCCTTTTCCCTTCCCGTTCCTTCGTTTGACTGAGTGCCACGTGTCTCTTATATTGGCTTTCCTCGGGTCCGTCCTCCCCTCTGCTCCGCCCCACAGTCCCAACACGTATCTCTCCCTCTCATATATTAGCTGTAGGCAACATATGAGAGGAAAAAAATAGGTGTTGGGACTGTGTGGCAGAGCAGAGGAGATGAAGAACTCGCCGGAGCCCATGCCAAAACGGACTCACCAACCTGGTTTCACTATAGCAACGTACTTAACCATTCGAACAGCCAAGAAATCAAGGGGGTCGATACCGGGTAGAGCCAACACTTAATTGACAACTCCAGACAACTTTCGACGTCCAACATGTGGCTGAAAATCGCTTACTACCTATCGCTAAATACTTTCGTCGATTATTTCTACGGATAAATGAAGTAGTGGGAAGCGACTAAAAACAAAAATACAGCACTCTCAAAATGCTCCTGCGCCACATTAGTAAATATCTAATAGGAAAGCATTGGAAACATAAAAGGTAGCATATAAATTTCAATGTGAACAAAGAACGACGAATTAAGTTTAGATGATAATAATAATAATAATAATAATAATAATAATAATAATAATAATAATAATAATAATAATAATAATAATAATAATAATAATAATAATTATAATAATAATAATACACAATAATGAAATAGCGTATAAAAAAGCGTACCGGGGACAAAAGGAAATAACAACAAAAACAACAACAACAAGAACAGCATCAGCCACTCCCGCTATTATAGTAAAGTCGATTCAGATCAATTAGGCTGATGGATAAGCTCGGACCCTTCCTGAAGCCTGCTTGTAATTGGCGGGCCGGGCCGAGGGGTGCGCGGGGCCGCCTGCATCCAACCATCACATTGTATACCTTTTACCTCCTGTATTAACTTTGAACCATCACCTTAACGTCCGCCAATCACGTGCTGGCGCTGTGGACCTCTTCAGGAGCAGGATAAATTTAAAACCACTGCGTTATGTGCCTTTTCGATCCAATATTAACTCTGAACCATCACCTCTACAATATCTCACACCTTTTACCTCCTATATAAACTTGACGTTCGCCAATCACGTGCGGGCGCGGGGGACGACTCAGCTGATGGAGGATAAATTTAAAACCGTCTCGTTATGTGCCTTTTCGATTCTATATTAACTTTGAGTCAACACCTTCACGATATCCAGTCAGGTGTTGCAAAGGTGAATGGCCCAATTTAAAAAAGAACATCGACTCAAGACTGACTGACAGACTGGGTGAGAGCGAACTTATAGTATAGGTTGAGCTTATGGTACCTCAGCAACCCTTTTTAAACTTCCTTGTGATCAATCGTCTCTACCTGTCTCGAGATGGAGGATGCTGGGTTCTTGGGTTGACACATGCGTCTTATTATTGTGCATCACTAAGACGCGTGAATCGGTGGCACTGGGAACACTTGAGTACACGAGAAGATTCTGATCACCTTATGCGTCATTGTTATCACCGTTCTTATAGGTATTATCATTATCATTGGTAGTTTAGGTATTAGTAGTAGTATTAGTAGTGGCAGTCGTAATAGTAGTAGTGGTTAGAAATATTAGTAATAGTAGTAATGGTAGATATGTAGATATAGATAATAGGTAAATAGATAGCTGGAGAGAGAGAGAGAGAGAGAGAGAGAGAGAGAGAGAGAGAGAGAGAGAGAGAGAGAGAGAGAGAGAGAGAGAGAGAGAGAGAGAGAGAGAGAGAGAGAGAGAGAGAGAGAGAGAGAGAGAGAGAGAGAGAGAGAGAGAGAGAGAGA
>NC_066511.1:19266921-19289421 GCF_024679095.1 Eriocheir sinensis
AAGAGGAAGGGACACAGAAGAAACTGGACGAAGTAGGAAAGAAATGAAGATGACTGAAAAAACGGGAGAGAAATCGAGGAGAAGGAGGAGGAGAGGGAGGAGGAGGGGGGAAAGAAGGAAGAGGAGGAGGAGGGCAGTAACGACGAAAACGAAGACAACAAACAAAAAGGAGGAATACATAGAATACATAGAATCACACAAAGAAAACGAAGAAGGGAAGAAGACAGAAAACGATGGAGAAAGGAAAGAGAGGAAATGCGAGGAGGAGGGAAGGAGACGACGGGAGAAGGAGGAGGAAGGGGAGGAGAAGTGGTGGCTGGTACGGGATGTGGGAGTGAGGGGCAGGGGCGGGGGACAAGCTGGGGGGGGGGGGGCGGGGGACAGAGGGCTTGAGAAGGCTCCACATCCATCATTGGCGACAAAACCTTCACTAATATTCGAGAAACTGCTTAAAGGTGACAGACGATCCTACGTCAGCGGATCCCTCCCTCACTCTCGCTGCCTTTCCCTGCCTGTCGGTCACCCCAAGACTCCCGCGTTTCTGTATCTTCACGAGAGCGGCAATGCAACGGAGATGAGCACCGAGGCCACGCGCAGCTTTACCATATATGCACCTAAATTTACTTCTCGTGTTATTCTTATTGCTCGGATTTTTTTGCTCTTTTTTTTTTCGGTGTGATAAAATATTCCTTTTCGTGTAAATTTTCTTTTTTTTCTCAGGTGATTTTTTTTTTTCGTCACTTTCGTTGTTTTGGGCGATATCAGTAACCTTTGTCAGACCTCATTTTCACTCATTTTCTTTCTTTTTTCCCCTTCTTTCTAATTCTACAACCCGCCAACTTCTTTCATTTTCAGACCTCACCTTCATTCATAACGTCATTTTCCTTCTCTTTTCTCTCTTCACTCTGATCCTACAACCCACAAACCTCTTCTTCTTTCAGACCTCAATTTCATTCATAACGTCATTTTCCTTCTCCTTTTCTACTCTTCAGCCAAACCCCACAACTCATCAACCTCTTTCTTTTTTTCACTTCCATTCATAACCTCATTTTCCATCTTTTTTTTTTCTTCCGCCAAACCTTACAACCCGCCAACCTCTTCCTCTTTTTCTTCCTCCACTTGAACTTTGTTTTTTTATCTCTTCCTCGACGCACCAGGTCCCTTTTTTTTTCTCTGTGTCTGTTCCCTTCGGCCATCGTGAGAAGCCCTGTCACTGTTTTCTTATATTCGTAGCAGCAACTATTTATTTCTCTTTCCCTTTACTTTTCTTCAATTCTCATCCCATTAAACCTATCCCTCCCTCTCTTCCTAGAAAACTGCGTCATTTTTCCCTTTCCTCCTTCGGCAACAACGTCTCTTCCTCTCCTGTCTTCTGCTGTCCCCCAAAGACCTCGTTCCCGAAGAATCGCCGCCAATTATGACTTAGCTTTCCGGCAATACGTAGATCATTATTTTGACTTTCCTGTCCATCCCTCCGGCTCCTGCGAGACTTGCGTTCAAATTAACTCCCTGAAGGCAGGATTTTTCAACTTGCTATCGCCCAGAAGAAGAGGCGCCACTCGTTACTTCGCTTCACAACCATGTGCTGAATCTTCTTTAAATTTCTTGTTCTTTCTTCCGTTCCCTTTGATTACTTTGACGTCAAATTAATTCGCTCTAGGTTGTTATTCTTTTCTTTACTATATGCTCCAAGAAACATTTTACCTCTTCCTCTGTCTAATTATTTTCACTAAGTAGTCATCCTATTCGTTATCTTCCATATTCACCAAGACACCTTTTACCTCTTACTCTGCCTAGTTAATTTCCCTCCAGGTAGTTATTCAGTTCCTTCATTTTCACCATGTTCTCCAGGAAACCTTTTATCTCTTCCTCTGTCTTGTTAATATCTCTCTAGGTAGTTATTCTTTCCCTTCTTTTCCACGTGCTCCAAATTTTCTTTCACATCTTCCTTTGTCGAGAACCCCCATCACTGTGCCAGTCCTTCCACCCATCACCACCACTACATCCTCCTCTCTGTCCCGTCTCCTGCACGACGCTCCAGGAACACAACACAATCTCTCCCGCCCCATGAATCTCCGTCACTCCTCGCCCTCCTAGCGGAAGCAGGCAACCCCCCGACGATGCTTAGCCTGTCGGGGGACCACACGAGGAAAACTTCGCTAAAATATTGCTTGGGTCCCACGGCGCGTATGGCGAGGCTCGTACACACACACACACACACACACACACACACACACACACACACACACACACACACACACACATACACAAAGGGATTCCACAAAACGCCACATAAAAAACTAAGTAATGCTAAATATTCCAATCCTTCCCGCAACTCTCTCTCTCTCTCTCTCTCTCTCTCTCTCTCTCTCTCTCTCTCTCTCTCTCTCTCTCTCTCTCTCTCTCTCTCTCTCTCTCTCTCACATTCCTTTGGTCTTTTAATTCATCACCAAAAAGACTCAAACGTTACCCAAGTCTTTCCTTCTCGTGTTATTGTTCTTCCTGCCTCGACTGCGCCATCGGGGAAAGGAATAAACACTCTCTCTCTCTCTCTCTCTCTCTCTCTCTCTCTCTCTCTCTCTCTCTCTCTCTCTCTCTCTCTCTCTCTCTCTCTCTCTCTCTCTCTCTCTCTCTCTCTCTCTCTCTCTCTCTCTCTCTCTCTCTCTCTCTCTCTCTCTCTCTCTCTCTCTCTCTCTCTCTCTCTCTCTCTCTCTCTCTCTCTCTCTCTCTCTCTCTCTCTCTCTCTCTCTCTCTCTGTCCTTTGAGGTAGACCTTTTATCTCATTCCTCGGGCCCACAAGAGCTGCCGGCGCGGGTCACTTGTCGCCCGGCTGCTGTTCGCCTTTTACATCCCTGTGTGTGTTGTCCTTCCCTTGGGGCCGCTGAGGCTGTCTGGTGAGGAGGAGTCGGTCGTCTTCAACACCATGGCAACAACAACAACAAGGATGATGATGATTCCGTCCTTCTAACCCACTTTCTGCCTCCTTCCTCTTGCTTCTCGGCTTTTTTTCTTTTTCATTGTTTTCTTCTTCGTTTTTTCGTGCTCTTTTTTCTTCGTCTTTCTCCCTTTTTTTCATCTTTTCTCCTCCTTTTCTTTTCCTATTCCTCCTCTTTTTTTGTTCTTCTTTCTTCTTCTTCTTCTTCTTCTTCTTCTGCTTCTCCACCTCCTCCTCCTCCTCCTCCAACTTTCACCTTCACCTTCACCTTTCCCACCACCACCACCAACTCCACCTTCACCTTCACCTTCACCTTCACCTTCACCTCCACCTTCCCCTTCCCCTTCCCCTCCACCTTCACCTTCCCCTTCACTTCCAACTTCTCCTTCCCCTCCACCTCCACCTTCGCCTTCACCTTCACCTTCCCCACCACCTCCTCCACTACCTAAACTTCTCCCTCCACCACTTCAATCTCCACCACCTCCACCACCACCTGCAGCTCCTCCTCCTCCTCCTCCTCCTCCTCCTCCTCCTCCTCCTCCTCCACCTCCGCCTCCTCCTCCTCCTCGATGCTTGCCTTGCTCAGGATATTCACCAGCATTCAGGTCAAGCCGGTCCTTGAAGCAACTGCTGATTGGCTTAGCACAGCTGCGGCGTCGTGACGGAGCTGCCTCGGTGACATACTGCAGCGGATGGTGGGAGGTTGGGGGGAGAAAGAGAGGTGAAGGGGAAGGGTGAGAGGGGAGAGAGGAGGTGATGTTCCGTACTCACTCCCGTAACTCAGCATAATGTTTTCTTATTATTCAGGGATTGTTCAGCATTTTCTACGTAACATTACAAATAGCTTATGAATGATATGATAAAAATACTTAAGAAAACTAAGCTAAGTTATCAGTATTAATTGTTGCTAAAAGCGTCGATCCCAGAAGTGTGGGGGGAAGGGGCTCTGGGAAGGAATAGTTTTTATCTGTCTCTGTCCTCTTGTAGTTTTGGTACTCACGAGGTAATGTAAGGCTACGGGCAAACGCCATAGCTGCTCGTGGCGGCGGTGCTCATTTCCGTCGCATTGGCCTTCTGAGCCTGTGGTGGGTAAGAACTCATTTTATTCTTGGCTACCACAATTTACCTTCCCCATGCTTCCCCAGGTACCAATTTATCGACCAGCCCTAAAAGGTGGATAACACTCCTCCCACACCATCACACAACTTCTTATCCATTTCCGTGTCCTCCCCTATCCCCATATCTCACGGCCTGCTGACCCTTGCCCGCCACAGCCCCGCAAAGCCCTACGCATTAAGGCTGCCCTCCTCACGCCGCCTCCACGCCGCGCCTGCCAGACCACAGCACCGACTCGCCGCCCATATCACTTACTTTGTAGGAGAGAGAGAGAGAGAGAGAGAGAGAGAAAGAAAGAAAGAAAGAATGAAAGAAAGAAAAATATATATATATAAGAGAGAGAGAGAGAGAGAGAGAGAGAAGGGTAGTGTGCCAAAAACAATATTAGATGCGGCTTAGAATTCAATCACAAGGAAGAATAAATATAACAGGTGTACACTCTCTCTCTCTCTCTCTCTCTCTCTCTCTCTCTCTCTCTCTCTCTCTCTCTCACGCTGGAGGTCAGGTAAAGCGGCGGGTGGCAGAAATTCGGCGGGAGGCAACGAGCGCCATCACCATCAGTCCGCACGCCACCATTACGGCTGAGAGGTGGGGGGAGGGGGTGGGGAGGGACTTGGCAGTGGTTGTGGTGGTGGTGGTGGCGGCGATGACAGCAGGAGAACATCACCAACAATACTTCTTCCACTTTTTTTTCTTTTTGCCACAAGAGGACACGGTAAGGTTAAAGGACACGTGCATAATGCTGTCAAGAGGATGCAAGGCAAGAGGAAGAGGAGGAGGAGGAAGGGGGGAAGGAAGAGGAGGAGGAGTTGTGGAGATGTTTAGAAGGGAAGTAGATAAAAAACGGCGTGGTGGCCATAACGTGTGGGAGGAGAAGGGGTTGGATGGTGGAGGGGAAGTGGAAGCCTGATTGGAGAGAGTAGGAGGGAGGGGAAGAGAGGGGGAAGGAGGTGGAGGAAGGAGAGTAGGCAGGGTGAGAGAGGGCATAGAATAAGAAGCGAAGAGGAAGTGAAAACAGGACTGGGCGTAATAAACCGAGCTAGGATTAAGAGGAAGAAGAGGAGAAAACATGGATGAGCAGGCAAGAGGAAGAGTGTTGACTACTTACTGGGTTTTTAATTTATTTGTCCAGCATTTTAGTGACCTGGAGAAAAAATGAATGAAACACATGTTGCAAGTACAAACGGGAACGATAAATTCACTCCTGCCGCAAATGATGCTTTTTTTTTTAAAGTTGGTCGTTTTGGTACTATTTGCTTCTGTCGGAAGAGTATTTCATTGCTAGACGACTAGGCGTGAGAAAAAATCTTCTGCCATTGTCTACACTGCATCGCTTAGCTTGAACCAGTAAATCATTTATTTATCGAGTTAGTTTGAAGCTCCAAGAAGTGTAGTTATGGATGTTACTGAACTCATTCAGGAACTTGATGACCTGTATCGATAAATTCAAAAGTCGCATATTTTCCAAGGTAAGGAGGTTGGCTTGCTTGATTCGTTGTTCATACTGCAATGCGTATTCCAAGTGAGGTCTCACCATGGAGTTAAACAAAGATAACATGACTTTCGATTTCTAACATCCAAAGATCAAAGAAAATTTACAGTGCTTTGTATGTTTTAGTTATTCCATAGAATCGATGATAGATGGATTCCTCATGAAGGATCTACGGCGACTTCCCACCATGTTTTATCTATGATTACACTTGTCAAAATTGCGTGACAACAGCCACTTCGGACACGACTTAATAATCCTGTCAAGCTGTTTTGGGTCGTCGTCGTGCGGACCTTTCCACCCACTTGTGTGTCATTAGTAACATCGATAGTGAGGGTGCCTACTTGCACTGCTAAGTCGTTGATGTATAAGATGACAAGTATTGGTCCCAGAATTGGCCGTTGGGGGAGGAAGAAAGAAAGAAAGAAAGAAAGAAAGAAAGAGAGAGAGAGAGAGAGAGAGAGAGAGAGAGAGAGAGAGAGAGAGAGAGAGAGAGAGAGAGAGAGAGAACTAAACGCAAACGAAGAGAAAAAACACGCAGTCACATCAAAACTGATATCAGAAACAGAGGCAGACAGGCAAACAAACCCAAACTAGATATTAAAAACACTCTGCCCTCCTATATTTTTGCAATTAGGAAAAAAAAAGAGGACAAAAAAAAAAGTCGAGCCACGAGTGAGTGAAATAGAGAGTGGACGGGGTAGGGGTGGAGGTTGGAGTATTAGTGGAGGAAGGGGGGAAAGGGAATGGGGGGATGGGGGGGAAAGGGGCATAGCGGTAGAGGTACATAGGCCACTGCTGACTGCCGCACAATTACTGCTGCGGCTCAGTCTGCTATTTTGTGGGAGAGAGAGAGAGGGAGAGAGAGAGACGCCGCGATATCAAAAGGAAAATACACAGCAATCAATGGCAATTATATACATGAGTGCTGCACGGCCCTTACCCTCCCTCCCGCTCTCTACCCACTCTCCTCCAGCCTCCCCGCAGCAGATAACAGCAGCATCCCCGCCAGCGTCAGGGCAGCCGATGCGCGTCATTCTGAGTCATGATAGCGGCCGCCGTTTAGCCCATGAAATAAATGATAGGTAGAGTGAAATTCCAAAACCCACCACCATCACCACTTCCAGCGCAATTACTACCACCGCTACTACTACTGCAAGCACCACGACCACCACCGTCATCTCCACCACTACTACTAGCAACACCAACACCACCATTCCCACTAACGCCGCCACGTCCATCACCACTACTAACAACACCTCTACTACAACTACTACCACCACCACCTGCACCACCACCTCCACCACCACTACTAACAACAGCTCTACCTCCATCACCACCACCACCATCACCACTACCACCACCATCACCACAAGCTCTTCCACCAGCACCTCCACTCCTACCGGCACCTCTACCTCTACCACCACCACCACCACCACCAGTCTTTTCAGCTTTCATGAGTTTACTTACGGCCATTGTGTTAACAGGACAAAGGCCGCGCGCTTACCTGCAAAGAAGGAAAAAAAGTATTATTATAAACAATTATGAAATACTCGGCTTTAAAAAAGGAGAGAGAGAGAGAGAGAGAGAGAGAGAGAGAGAGAGAGAGAGAGAGAGAGAACGAAAAGAAAGAGAAAGAACTAAAAAAAGCCAACACAGACAAAGAAAGAAAAAGAGAGAGAGAGAGAGAGAGAGAGAGAGAGAGAGAGAAAAATACAACCTTTCATGAATACATCACTATTAGTCTCACCAATACAGGTCAGACTGCAGTGAATGACATCGATTAAACAAAAAAAAGTACATTAATCTTACTGGTTTGCAATATGTCATGTGTGTGTATGTATGTACGTATGTATGTGTGTGAGATTAATTTTTCCTTCTTAAAACAACGTAAACTCTGAAAAATAACGTAATAATAGTTCTTTCCTGCATTTTATTTTCCTTCCTTGTTTTCTTTCTCCGCCTCAACCTCTCCTTTCCCTCTTCCCATTCTTTACCTTTTCTTCCTCTATTCCTTCTTGCTCACATTTCTTTCCTCAATTTCATCTGCCTCTACTCTTTCTTCACTTCTTCCCTTTCCTTCTTGTCTCCGCTTCTTCCCCTTCTTTATCTTATCCTTTTCCTTGCTTTCTCTTCCTCTACTTTTTTCTTTCGCTCTTTCTTTTCATTTCTTCAACGACTTTCCTTTCTTTCTCGACATTTATCTCTTTTTCCTCTTCCTTTTTCATACATTCTTCTATACCTCTAGCTCTCCTTTCTTCCTCCGTCTCTATTTCTCTTTACTTTCTTTCTTTCATCCCTTAACGATTCTAATCCCTTTCTTAACCTTAGCCTCTTGTACTTCTCATTTCCTTCCTTTCTCCACCTCATTCGCTTCTTTCTCTCTTTCTTCCTCCGCCTCTTAACTCTCCTCTCCTTCCTCCAATGACTCTAATTTCCTTCTCCGTCTTTACCTCTTCTTGTCTCCTCCTCCTCCTCCTCCTCCCCCTTCCCTTCCTTCCTCATTAATTGACTCTCCTTCCTTGCATTCCTTCCCTTCCTCATTACACACCTCTTTTTCTTAACCTCGCTCCATTACTCTCTCTCTCTCTCTCTCTCTCTCTCTCTCTCTCTCTCTCTCTCTCTCTCTCTCTCTCTCTCTCTCTCTCTCTCTCTCTCTCTCAACCAATAATCCTTCCTTCCATCCTTTCTCCTATTTTCTTTCCTTCATCCATCTTTTTTTTACCTATCACTTCCTCTCCCCTTTGTCTTCCCCTAATGAGCGGCGGGACAGGTGAGCCGCCGTGGTCCATATAGGCAGGTTAATAACAGGTAATATATGCCACTTAATTGCCCCGAACGTTCACTTTGCCTATTGACACAAGGCGAACCTAATCAGGGAGTTCATTAGGCGCACACGAAGTACTGATATTCTCTCTCTCTCTCTCTCTCTCTCTCATTTGTCTGCCTGTCTACCTCTGTCTTTCTGTCTGTCTGTCTGTAAGATTATCTGTCTGTCAATGCGAGCATTATCTCTCCTAACATCTATTCCTTTGACCTCATAACCCAAGAGCCGCTTATGTGTGTGTGTGTGTGTGTGTGTGTGTGTGTGTGTGTGTGTGTGTGTGTGTGTGTGTGTGTGTGTGTGTGTGTGTGTGTGTGTGTGTGTGTGTGTGTGTGTGTGTGTTTGTGTTGCAATTCGCTGTACATACATACCCAAACACCCTTCCCTGTACACACACACACACACACACACACACACACACATACACGACCAGTCAGTCAGTAGGTTAACGAGGGAGAAGAGGATGAGGAGAATGAATCAGGCGGAATGAGAAGAGATGAGGGAGGGAGGGAAAGAGGAGAGGTGATCAAGCATGTAGGAGAACCCAGCCTCGTCCTTCACTGTCAGGGCCTCCTTCCCTAGTTACCCCTGCCCTTCCTCACCCTTCCTCGCCCTCGCCTCCGCCACCCGCCACTAGATAAGACACACATTATCAGCCTTTGCTCGCTGGGAAGAGTAAATGCACCTGTGTTATCGCGGCCATTTGTCTCTTTTAATCTTTCCTCGCTGTTTGACGTTCATTTTTTTCACTCCTCTGACAAGGATTCGCCTTTTTTCGCCTCCCTCATTTTTTTTTCTCTCATTTTTTTTCCTGGTTGAGTGTGAGTGACCGCTAAGGAAAACGTGATCGACTACTTATTTTTCCTCGCTGTTTTGACGTTCATTTTTTTTCACTCCTCTGACACGGATTTGCCTCTTTTCGCCTCTCTCATTTGTTTTTGTTTTCTCTCTTAGTTTTTTTTTTCCTGGTTGAGTGTGAATGACCGCTAAGGAAAACATGATTGTCTATTTATTTTTCCTTGCTGTTTTGACGTTCATTTTTTTCTCCGCCCTTACACTGATCTGCCTCTTTTCACCTCCCTCATTTTTTTCTTTTCACTTTTCTTTGTTTTTTTTCCTGGTTGAGTGCGAGTGACCGCTAAGGAAAATATCAACGGCTACGTATTTTTCCTCGCTGTTTTGACGTTCATTTTTTTTCCTCCGCCCTTACACTGGTTTGCCTCCATTCCCTCCCCCCCTCATATTTTTTTCTCTTTTCTTTCTAGTTTTTTTTCCTTCCCAGTGTCTGTTGGTAGGGAAAATTCGATTATATGTCTATTTGATTTTCCTTGCTATGTGTCTTATTTTCCTTACACTGGTCTGTTTCTCTCCCTCTTTTTCTCTCTTTCTCTCTAAGTTAAGGAAAATTTTGTTAAATGTCTATTTGATTTTCCTCGCTATGCGACTTATTTTCTCCATCTTTTTCTCTCTTTCTCTCTAAGTTTTCTCTCCAATGAGGCTGCGAGTGACTGTTGTGAAGGAAAATATGATGTTTTGTCTCTATGTAATCTTTCCTTGATGATTTGTGTTATAATTTTCCTTTTTACACTGGTCTGTTTATCTTCTCTCTTTTTTCCCAAACGTTCCCCTGGGTCGCCTCCCCCTCTCTGCGTATGCCCTTCTGATTAATTGATATGGTGTTGGCAGATGATGAAGGATGCTTAGAAGGGCCCGACGCTATGGACGGACTAGATGGCTAATAGACGAGGGGATGTTAATAAGTTGGCAGACTGAAGTACTGCTAGGCGAAGATGTTTAGAAGAACCAAGAATGAGTGACCTAAACCAACGGACTAAAGCGTCAATAGATGAAAGGATGTTATGCAAGTTGGCAGCGAAATGACACTTCAATATGGAGTGTCCGTGGCAGCAATAAAAGAATGCACGTTTGAAAGGGCAACGACTACACACACACAAAAAAAAACGGACTAATGTAAAGACAAGTTAGGGGGGCATACGCTATAGTTGCGCGTGGCCTCGGTGCCCACATCCGATTCTTTGAGCCTTGACCGGAGCCTACATTGTGCCTTCCAGTGGCCGCGAGTACTCTCTCTCTCTCTCTCTCTCTCTCTCTCCATCCTCTGAAGAGGACAACTGGTCGAGGGGCGAGATAAAGGTTAAAAGAGTGTGCGTGTGTTTGTTTGTTTGTCTTGCGCAACACACCGAAGCGCTACAGGTGAATGGATCGTGTTCCTCGGGGGTGGGGAGGGGGAGGGAGTACGGCAAGGAGCGTGGGGGCGTGCAAATCTTGGGTTAAGGAGCGTGGGCGGCGTGCAGGTCTTGGGGTAAGGAGTGTAGGTCTCGTGCAGGCCTTGGGGTGAGGAGTGTAGGCGGCGTGCAGGTCTTGGGGTGAGGAGTGTAGGTCTCATGCAGGTCTAGGGGTGAGGAGTGTAGGTCTCATGCAGGTCTTGGGGTGATGAGTGTAGGTCTCATGCAGGTCTTGGGGTGAGGAGTGTAGGTCTCGTGCAGGTCTTGGGGTGAGGAGTGTAGGTCTCGTGCAGGTCTTGGGGTGAGGAGTGTAGGTCTCGTGCAGGTCTTGGGGTGAGGAGTGTAGGTCTCGTGCAGGTCTTGGGGTGAGGAGTGTTGGTGGCGTGCAGGTCTTGGGGTGAGGAGTGTAGGTCTCGTGCAGGTCTTGGGGTGAGGAGTGTAGGTCTCATGCAGGTCTTGGGGTGAGGAGTGTAGGTCTCGTGCAGGTCTTGGGGTGAGGAGTGTAGGTCTCATGCAGGTCTTGGGGTGATGAGTGTAGGTCTCATGCAGGTCTTGGGGTGAGGAGTGTAGGTCTCGTGCAGGTCTTGGGGTAAGGAGTGTAGGTCTCGTGCAGGTCTTGGAATGAGGAGTGTAGGTCTCGTGCAGGTCTTGGGGTAAGGAGTGTAGGTCTCGTGCAGGTCTTGGAGTGAGGAGTGTAGGTCTTGTGCAGGTCTTTCATTTCCCTTTCCTTTCTTCTTCTCTTCTCTGCAATTCCCTTCCATCCCTTTCCTTTTCTTCCTTTCCTTTTCCTCATATTCTATTATCTTTCAATGCCTTCAATTCCTTTTTCCCTTACTTGTTTTGTCTCTTTTTCCCTTTCCTTTCTTTTTTCCTTCTTTTCTGTGCCTTTCCTTCCCCATATTATTAAACGTGTCAGGTTCCCATTACGACTATTTCCCAAGGTCACCTCTTTGGATTCTTTTTAGGAGCAACGAGCAGCGGGCTTTTTTTTATTATTTTTCCCTTTTTGTGTGTGCCCTTGAGCTGTCTCCTTTGTTGTAAAAATAAAAAATAAAAATAAAAGATAATCAACCGGATATTCGTGGGTCACCTTCCCGTGTTCAAGATGCAGAAGTCTTGTAAAACTATCACCAGGATCACAAAACAGACCATGGAAATCACAGGAACTTCTACGAGAGGCTTCCCACACAGGCAAACCGAGGCGCCGGTACGTTTAAGAATGCGGGCTTTAGTGTGGCGGGGGCGGCGAGGAAACGTTTTATGTGGCGGTGGAGATGAAATTACAAGATGCTCTCCGGTGGCAAATGAAAGACAAAGAAGGTTATGTTCGGGCTCATGGAGTCAAATGAGGAATTTTACGCGTTGTGAGAAGAGAGTAAAGCAAAGGAGTCACGGAAAACACTTGAATTTCCTCCCACTCCTAAAAGGAAATTAAACAGCACGAAGCCTAAGACCAGAGAACAAAGAGAAAACACTCGAGGTCAAACAAGGCAAACAACACTCCTCTTGCAAACTCCTTATGGTCGAAAAGGAAAACTACACCAGAGGAAGAGTGAAGTCATGACGTCACCGTACGCAAACAAGAGCAGCATCAGCAGAAGCAGGAGAAACAGCAGCAGAAGGAGATAAGGTCGTGGGACGATATATACCACTTGAAACTACCATCACCACCGCTACCACCACTACCCTTCCTGGGCCTCTCCGTTCCCTCCTCTCTCGTCCGTCCTTCCCTCCCTCTCCCTCGTTCTCTTTCCTCCCCCCCTCCCCTCCGTGTCCTAGGTGACCTGAAGGACCCGCCGCTCAATACTCCCTGAAGGCTGCTGACTCCCGCTCAATATACGGAAAACAGCGCCGACTTTCTCGCGCTAAAATTCGTCGCCCTGCAATCCTGGCGGGCCGGGGTTGACGTGCGGACGACGGGGCGTGTTTCGGAATGCAAGGAAAGAGGGTGTGTTAGTGTGTATGTCTCTGTGTGTTGGTGCTTTGCGTAGAGACTTTTTTATCCATTAGTCCTGTTGGCTTTGTATGTGTGTGGGCGTGTGCTTCTGTGTTTGTGGGTGTTTGGTGGGTGTGTTGAGGAAGTTACACCACACAAATACATATACACACACACACACACACACACACACACACACACACACACACACACACACACACACACACACACGGTGGTCGATATTGTAGGTATCAAGAAGAAAATGAAGCCTGACTCCTCCAGGTCTTGTCTTATCAGACATGGAAAGGGGATAACAGAGACTCCTCCTCCTCCTCCTCCTCCTCCCCCAACACCCGTTCTTCATCAGCCTCCATCCTCCACCTCACTAATTCACGTTGCCCTCACGCCAGCCACGCACACCCACTGCCTCTCATATGTCAAGTGGCAATCGCATTACCTGGTCCCTCCTTTATCTATCTATCCATTCATCCATCTATTATTCGGTATGGAGCATTGCATTCTGACTCACCTGGACGCCTCTCTTTTCCTCATAGAGACCCCGACACATTCACTAGTCATCAGGTTCATTGTTACTTAATAAATACATAATTACTTTCTTATAAACATTATCTTATTCTGTGCACCTCCGTAATGTATTTCTGGTTAAGAGCCGCACTGATGGGAATGCGTCATCTATACTGTCTCACTAATAATTAATCGTTTACATTGCTCATTAACTTTCACTTTCACTTTCATTACATATACAGTAATTCCTCCGCGTAGTCGCTCCATTAGACATCGCTTGAATATGCCACTAACCATTTAGTACGTCGCTACTTTCACCACAGACGAACACCAGCCGAGTTATAGACCCAGATCCTTAAACATTTCGCCAGTCCATGAACGAACATTTGCCAAGGTTTTCGTAGGAGTTATGGGCATTTCCTTAGGGGGTAGTTTTATTGCCCTGATGCTATTTAGGGTGACAAAGCTTCTGGACTAAAAAGAGAAAAAAAGTTATGAGGACCGGATTAATCTCTGCGGTCTTTGAAAGTAGTTACTGGGAAAGGTGGATGGGTCAGAGTGTACCGACAATGTGTTTACCGATAACATAAATATCCCCACTTGCTGAGTTTGCATCATTCCGGTTCCTCCCCTACTCCGCCTCCTCCTCCCTTTGCCTCCCTTCCCCTTCCTCTTCCACCCTTTCCCCTTCCCTCCCCATTAGGTTGCAAAAGCTTGTTGTGTGCCACTCAGAGACCCCGAATTTACAAGTAGCATGTTGTCATTTGTGGAGTTTGTTTGTTTGTCTGTTGCGCGTGTACGTGATAGAGCCGAGGGTGGAGAGAAAGAGCAATCGTGTGTGTGTGTGTGTGTGTGTGTGTGTGTGTGTGTGTGTGTGTGTGAGAGAGAGAGAGAGAGAGAGAGAGAGAGAGAGAGAGAGAGAGAGAGAGAGAGAGAGAGAGAGAGAGAGAGAGAGAGAGAGAGAGAGAGAGAGAGAGAGAGAGAGAGAGAGAGAGAGAGAGAGAGAGAGAGAGAGAGAGAGAGAGAGAGAGAGAGAGAGAGAGAGAGAGAGAGAGAGAGAGAGAGAGAGAGAGAGAGAGAGAGAGAAACATCCCATACCGACAAACATACCAAAACAGACACGAATTACCAAAAGCTAACAGATAAACAAACAGACAAGGAGTGCCGCCAAAAGCCAATAAACAAACAAACAGCACCGAAAAGCATAAACAAAGACACTCAAACACCAAATCAATCAACCACGACCCCTAAAAAAATGAAATAAAAAAAACAGAACCCAACCAATCCTCCATTTTCTATACAATCCATTCTGTCCAATAATACTACGACTCATCTCTCGCCGTTCCCTCACGTCCCCTACGCTTCCTCATCTACGCCCTGTCACACGCACTAACGCAGATAAAGCCGCTCTAACTTGGCGTGAACTTCCCCGCTGACACACGCCCTCCATCCCGGCGCCACCGATCCCTCCATCACGACTTGAAGCCATAACCTACGCCGGGCCGAGCCGAGAGACTGGAGGACCCGAGCCAGGAAGAGCCGGGTCGACCTTCTTGGCGGTAGCTTACTCAGGGCTGCGAGGTGGTGTGGTGGGGTGGTGCGAGGGTGGGTGATGTTACTACCTTACTTTCCCTTCCTTTCCCTTCAATTCACTTCCCTTCCTTCACATACATTTCATTTCATTTCATTTCCATTTCCTTTCCTCTTCTCTTCTCTGCAATTCCCTTTCATTCCTTTCCTTTTCCTTCATTTTCAATTATCTTTCATTCCCTTCAATTCCTTTTTCCCTTACTTCTTTTGTCTCTTTTTCCCTTTCCTTTCTTTTTCCTTATTTTCCGTACCTTTCCTTCCCCATCCCCTTCTATCCTTTTTCCTTTTTTTTCTCCTTTGTTTCTCTTCCCTTCCTTTCCCGGCTTATTTTTCCTTTTCATTCCCCTTCCCTTGTCTTCTATTTTTAAAAGTATGACATATTGAACACTGCGATGATATAGATAGATAGATAGAGGGATGGATAACACACACACACACACACACACACACACACACACACACACACACGCACACACACACACACACACACATATCTATGAATACATCCTGACCCCTCGGTGTTCACGCCTCAGCCACCGTGGGAAGGGCAGGTCAATATATATTCTACGGGGGACAACCATCCTCAACCGACGGCAGGACTTTTTTTCTGTTGTTACCCATCCTTGTTATCCTTCTGTTTTGATTCGTGTGGCACCAGTTCGATACCCCGATACCCCCATTGTATTACCTGAGAGGAAAAGGGAGATGACTATAAAGAGATGGAAGGGGAAGGGAGAGCATGTGAGAGGGGAGAAGACTAGGAAGGAGAGTTAACTGTGAGGGGAGATACTGGTGGGGATGGAAGGGGGAAGAGGGGAGAAAATGAGATGATAGTGGGGAGAAGGAAAATCCGAGGGAGGGGAAGGGTGAAAATAAGTGGATAGAGGAAAGGGGGAGGATGAGGGGAAAATGGGAAGGAGGAAAATCAGTGGGGAGGAGAAAGAGTGAAAGTAACTGGATAAAAGAGGGGAATAGTTAGAGGGAGATGAAAAGGGGAGAACGATATGAGGAAGGAAAGGAAAAAAAGATGATACAATAAGAATAATTCGACGAGATAAGAAAGGGAGATACATGAGAATAAGCGGAAATGGAAGAGAATGGAAAGAGGAAACGAAGAAGAGGAAAACTAAAAGAGAAGAAAGGAATTATTTTAAAACTACATGAGAAAACGGAAGAGAGCAGGAAGAAGAGACGAGGAAAGAAAGTTCACTGAGAGGATAAGTAAATATGCTGGGGCAGGTAGGGGATAGGGGAAGATGGGAGGAGAGAGGAGAAGAGAGGGGAGGAAGGAGAGAAGAGAGGAGAGGAGAGGAAGGCGAGTTGGTGTTAAACAAGCATGTTCAGAAGGGGGAAGAACAGGGGAGAGTAGCTGTGGTGTGTGTGTGTGTGTGTGTAGGTGTGTAGGTGTGTGGTGTGTATGAACAAGGTAGAAAGCGAAGGAAAAAAAAAAAGAGATGTATTTCAGATTGCTGGGGGGGGGGGGGGGGTTCTGTGATTGCAGGATAAGACCATTAAAACTGTGTAGGTGAACAGGGAAAAAAAAGATGACTGAAGGGATTGGAGAAAAAAAATAGTGATCAAATGTTATCCGTTCCAACAAGTGAGTAGATTATTTGGATTATGATGAACTGAAGCAACTTAGTGACATAACATCATAGTCCTATACGGCGACTCGGACACATAAACAGTGCTCGGAATATGGCAACAGCTTCCTCATAACCGTTCCTTTCAGCTATGTTATAACACGTTCTCTTGACATAATATTTTCGCCCACCGGGAAGAAAAATGCTATCCAGTGGTCTTTATTTTTTTTTTGTAACTCGCTATAGTTGACAGATGATAACGAGATAATAATAATGCAGCCGCTCAATTTATGCTGTCAAGATATGCTTAAAGAGTCTGGAAGGGAGTAAAGCTGATGAGGAAAAACAACATCAATGTGAAAAATTTTGAAGTTACTGAAGAATATAAAGGGTGTGTATGTGTGTTAATGGATACGATGCAGCAGATGATGGCGCGCACACACACACACACACACACACACACACACACACACACATATGACACCCCCTCACATACACATACCCCCCAGACACACAGATGAGAGGAAAGAAAAAAAAAATAAGGTAAAATGTAGGGGGTAACTCGTGTATTCTGAAGAGTCTAGAGTGAGCGCCTACATCCTCCTTCCCGCCCGGCAAAGCTATGTCGTGTACGGGAAGAGATATGGGAAGTGAAGGAGAGGTGAAGGGAGGGGGTAAGGAGATAGGAGGGAAGGTAACGGGACGGGGTAAGGAGGTGATGGGGGGTGAAGGGGATGTGATGGGGCGCAACAAGGCTCACTAGAGGGGGTCATAAATCAAACAGTCGAGTTATTACATCTGAGCCTCTACTTGGTCTTGCTCCGGAGGCCTACAGGGTAATGGGTGGCTAGGAGATGGCACGACCCGGAGGAATGTGAAGGGCAGGATAAATGAATAGGGTAACAATGAAGGAGACGGATGATGAGAGGGAGGAAGCGGAGAAGTAAAGGGGCGAAGTGGTGCAGGCAATGAGAGGAAAAGGAGAAGGAAAATGAGGGCAGAACACAGGTAGAGAGGGGAAGGGGAAGGAAAGGGATGGAAAAACATAGATATAGATGGGAAGAATCTAACCAGAGAGGGTGACAGGAGATAAAAGAGGGAGGAGGAGGAAGGGAAAGATAGGCAAAGAGAGGAAACGGAAGAACATGAGGGAATGATAAGGACAGAGAGGAAAAGAGGAGGAAAAAGAGGAAATTAATACATGCAGAGGGACCGAAAATGAGAGACATACATACAGAGGGAGGGAAAAGTTGCAATAAATGAAGGGGCAGAGGGAGTAAAAGGAGAGGAAGAGGGGAGGAGTGATACAGAGTTACAATTAATGTCAGGATGTTTGCGAGCCTGGAGAATAAAAGTCAAAGCAGCTGGAGTGGCTAGGAGGGACACATTGCTGGAGCCCTTCCGTCTTTGGGTCCCAGGAACACACCACCGAAGGAAAGAACGGAGGAAGGCAACGGGTGGAACATGGTCAAAAGAACAAAGAAAAAGAGAATGTAGAAGAGGGGAGAGGAGGGACTATAACACTCAGGATCGTGGCTAAGCTGTAGACGTTTGCGAGCCTGGAAGTGACTGACTGGTGAGACTTAACTGGAAGGGGTACGTTCCTACTCTGCCTCTACTCTACCTTCCTTCCATCCTTCCTTCCTTCCTTCCTTCCTTCTTTACTAGACACGTTTAGGCGGCCAACTTTCCCTCCCGCTACACTGAGAAAGTAAAGCACCCGCCAGCCGCCGAGCCCTGGGTGAGTTCGGGCCCTGGAGCAGCTGACGCCACCCGCCCCGAGCTTAGGAGACTCCAATCACAATCGATAACACCTTCGCCCGCCGCTGCCCTGGCCCGGGAACAGGCTGTGTGCGTTGGGGGGAAGAAGGGGCGGAGGAGGAGGAGGAGGAAGATGGGCTGGAGGAGGAGGAGGAGGAGGAGGAGGTTGATGCAGGGTCACGGCGCAGTGGAGTTATCGGGTCAAGAAAGTCTCTTCGTGTCCTGTTTCCATATTTCCTCAGCAAGAAGAGTTGAGTTCGTGGGCGGAGGAGTTGCGGAAAGGATGGTGGAATGAGAGTTTGGGAGGGAAGGAAGGAAGGAAGGAAGGAAAGAAGAAGGAAGGAAGGAAGGAAGGCAGGAAGGAAGGAAGAAAGGAAAGCAGGAAAGAAGGAAGAGGAAGGAAAGAAGGAAGGAAGGAAGGAAAAAGGAAGGAAGGAAGGAAGGAAGGAAAAAGGAAGGAAGGAAGGAAGGAAGGAAGGAAGGAAGGAAGGAAGGAAGGAAGGAACTAAGGAACGAACGAACGAACGAACGAAGAAAGGAGGTAGGGAAGGAGGGAAAGAAGGAAGGAGGGAAGGAGGAAGGAAAGGAAGAAAGGAAGGAAGGAAGAAAGGAAGGAAGGAAGGAAGGACGGAAGAGACGCCGAAGACTCACCCTCCAGGCGCAACAGTTAACAAGACGCGAGAAGAAAAACTAGAATTAAATAGATTATTCACACAATTATTTTTTATCTTCTCGTGTTCATCATCCGTCTGGCTGAAACATTTAGACACATCACATGAAAACGGCGGAAAATTGAGGGAGATAAAGAGGGCGTGGAACAGGAAGAGAGGGAGGAAGATGGAAGAATAGAAGGAATGGAAGAGTGGATGGAGGAGAAGGAGGAAAAAGGAGAGAAAAAAGAGGATGTCACGACGGAGAAAGAAAAAGGCGGAATGAGAATATGAGAGGCGGAGAAGGGAAAGAGATGAGAGGAAAGGGAAGAAGGAGAAGGAAGAAGAGGGGAAGGAGGAGGAGGAGGAGGGAAGGGGAGGGAAAGAGGGGAAGAAACAGGGGAGGGGGAGCAAGAGGGCGTCAGCTGGGCCTCACTCAAGTCGGCGTGCGTAATGCGTCCAGCTGCGGGGAAATCGTCATCATTTGGTAACAGTTCTCGAGCTAGTTGTTTTCTGATGACTCCTTGGCTCTTTAAGACTACCACCCAAGTTTCCGCCGCCACACTTGAAAAGCCATTGTGTACGTAGCAAGGGAGGAAGGGCTGGGGGGGAAGGGAGGATGGGGGAAGGTAACGTGAGAGAGGGGAACCGGAGCAAGGGACTGTAAATGGATTGAAATGGGAAGGGAAATGGAGGGAAAGAAGGGAAGGGACATGAAGGAGGGAGGAGGGGGATGGCCGTGAGGGTTCGAAGGTGGGGAGAAATATGTGGAAGGAGTGGAAGGAAGGTGAAGAAACTGAGGAAGGAAAAAGAGGAAGGGAGAAGAAAACGGAGAGATGCGAAGAGATATGCAAATGGAAATGTGGATGATATGGAGGAGAAGACGAAGGAGAAGGGGAGAAAGTGGAGGGAAAGGGAAAACAAGAAAGTAAGGAAATGGAGGAAGAAAGGAAAATGAAGAAGGAAAAGGAGGAAGAAGACACCGAGAAAAGCGAAAAACGTAAAGGTTGTGAGAATGGAGGAGAGGGAGAAGAGAAAGGAATAGCGAGAGAAGAGGAAAAGAGAGGAAAGGAGAAGGGAATGGAGGAAGAAAGGAAAATGAAGAAGGAAAGGGAGGAAGAAGACACGGAGAAAAGAGAAAAACGTAAAGGTGAGAATGGAGGAGAGGGAGAAGAGAAAGAAATAGCAATAGAAGAGGAAAAGAAAGGAAAATGGAGAAGGAAATGGAGGAAGAAAGGAAAATGAAGAAGGAAAAGGAGGAAGGAGACACGGAGAAAAGTGAAAAACGTAAAGGTTGTGAGAATGGAGGAGAGGGAGAAGAGAAAGAAATAGTAATAGAAGAGGAAAAGAAAGGAAAATGGAGAAGGAAATGGAGGAAGAAAGGAAAATGAAGAAGGAAAAGGAGGAAGAAGACACGGAGAAAAGTGAAAAATGTAAAGGTTGTGAGAATGGAGGAGAGGGAGAAGAGAAAGGAATAGCAAGAGAAGAGGAAAAGAGAGGAAGGGAGAAGGAAAGGCAGGAAAACACGAAGAAATAAGGAAAACGTAAAGGTGATAGAAACGAAAGAAAGGGACACGGGGCAAAGGGAAGATATTGGAAGGAATGGAGAATGTAAATGAGCAAGAACCAATATAGAAGAAGAAACGGATGGAAGACAAAAAAAAAGACGAAAAATGAAAGTGGAAGAAATGAAGCGGATGGCCAAAATGAAGGAAGGAAATGAAGGGAAGAAATGAAGGGAATGAAGAAAAAGGATGATTATAGATGCAAAGAAGAAAAGGCGAAGTTTAAAAAGTGAAGGAAAACGAAATCAAACAAATTAGCTCTCAAATTAGGAATAGAAAGAGAGGAACGTGAATAAGGAATAAAAGGGAAGAGCTTCGTAAATGATGATAATGATGATGATGATGATGATGAGGATGGTGATGAAGCAGAATGAAAAGGAAGACAATAATAGTGTAACCAGAGTGAAACAACAATAACAAGAACAGGACAAAAAATAGTAAAAAAAAGTGGAAAAGGAAAAAAAATCATAAAAAAAGAAATACGAGGGAAAGAAAGATTAGCAAAGGAAAGCTACAAAATAAAAGAAGAAAGTCGCTCAAGAAATAAAAAGGAAGATAGATAGAGATAGACAGACAGATGAATAGATAGATAGATATAAATAGAAAAAGAAAAAGGAGGGAGGGAGGGAGGGAGGGGGGTTAAGTACTTAGCGCCCCCCTCCCCCCCTCCCCTCCAAATATAGGGAAAGGGGGCGCCTCAGCAAATGCCTAGGAAGGAAAAAAAAGAAAAAAAAGAACAGGGGGTGACAAAATGGAGGACTCGGAAGTGGGTAAGATGGAAGGACTTCTCGGTGGGGCAGAGAGGGGGGGGGGGGGCACTGGGGGGCAGGATGTGAGAAATAGGTCTTGAGCGGGACGTGGGAATGAGGGGGGGAGAGGGGGAAGGCTGGGGATCGGAGGGGATTTGTAAAGGATTGGAGGAGGAGGAGGAGGAGGAGGGGAAGAAGAGGAGATCCAGCTTCGAGATAGAGGTGATGGAAACCCAGTCGTCGGAGGGTCAAGTCGAAGGAAAGGTCAGGGCAGGTCAGTTTTTGTTTTATGGAGATGAAGGAGAGGTTATGGGGGAGGGGAGACTGGTGAAGGAGAGGGAGTGAGAGGGGATACAAGAGAAGGGACAAGAGAGAGAGGGAGCATGTAAAGAAAGAAAGGTTCAATTGTGGGTGCCAGCGTTGAAAGATAAAGAAGGTAGAAGAGAAGATAACAAAAGAAAGGAGAAATAGATGATAGATAAACTGAGGGAGATAATGAGAAAATATAGAGGGTAGAGAAGACAAGGGAAAAGAAAGGAAAAGAGAAAATGGATGAAGCTAGTTAGAGGAGATAAAGAAAGAGCGTAGAAGAGAATAGATAACAAAAGAAAGGAAAGATAGTGAGAAAATAAAAAAAAATAGAGTATGAGAAGGAATAAAAAATGGAAAATTGGATGAAGTGAATAACATACGGAGGAAATATAGCAAAAAAAAAAGTAAAATAGAGAGAAAAAAAGAGAAGACAGTATTGATGAAATGAAGAAGCAAATGAAAGAAAATATAAAGAAAAAAAAAGAATACAAACGAAGGACCATAACAAAAAAAAAGAACAGTAGAAGAAGACTAATTGAAAGTTGGATTTTCATATAAAGCCATCAAGCCATCTTATCGGGGGCTTCCTGTCAGATGGTTACGGTAGAAAGCGATAGACAGGGAGGAAACGATGATAAAGGAGGAGGGTAGAGGAGAGAGAGAAAACCATTAAGGAGAAACGCGGAACGAACTTGAGGGATTGAAAGATTAGATCAAGGTTGGGTTTCAGGACGTCGTGATATCTTTTATTGGTGGTTCTTATCTGGTGGTTAGTGTCGAATATTGCCGATAAGGAAGAAGTGGTAGAGAGGGTGAAAATAAGGAGGAAGGCGAGGATGGTGATGGTAAAGGTGATGGTGATAGTGAGTGATGGTAATGGTGGTTAAGACGGTTATAATGGTGGTATTGGTGATGATGATTATGGTGATGTGTTAATGATGGTGGTTGTGATGAAGGTACCGTTGTGTGGTGATGGTGATGGTGACTAAGATGATAATGCCGGTGGGGGGATAGTGATGGTGGTGGTGATGGAGGTATGGTGACGCTAGAGATGGCTAAGATAATAAAGATGGTGATGGTGGTTAAGATGATAGGTAATGATAGTGGTGACGGTGTTAGTGATGGAGGCAGTGGTGGTGGTGGTGGTGGTGGTAATGTGGTACTACTTTGTCGATACTCAAAAGACGTTTTAGGGTAAGAGCTGTAATTTGACAACACT